>NW_024879539.1:0-234478 GCF_009819885.2 Catharus ustulatus
ATTCTCCCAATTTCCCCAAAACCCCTCCAGATGTTCTCTATGTGACCCCAAAACTCTCTCAGGATCCCCCAAACCTCTCCAGACCCTGTGTGACCCCAAAACTCGCCTCAGGATTCCATCAAGGACCCCCAAACCTCTCCAGACCCCAAAACTCCCTCAGGATTCCCCCCAGGGACCCCCAAACCTCTCCAGACCCCAAAACTCCCCTCAGAATCCCCTCAGGACCCCCCAAATTCCTCCAGAGCCTGTGTGACGCCAAAACTCCCCTCCGGATCCCCCCCCAGGGACCCCCAAACCTCTCCAGACCCTCTCTGTGTGACCCCAAACGGCCTCAAATCCCCCAAATTCCCCTCACAGAGCACTCAGGGGGGTTCCCACCCACAACCCCTTGTAATAAGGGTAAAACATAGTTTGTTCATCAAACTTAGTATAGGTTTTTACTGCAGCCTTAGAAACTTACAGTAAATTCACGAATACAAGCTGCACTGAGTATAAGCCGCATCTCTGAGTGTTGGCAAGCATTTCGGTTTTTGTCCATAGATAAGCCGCACCCGAATATAAGCCGCTTTGTCGTTCGCAGCGAGGACCCGCGTGCAATTAGTAACAGAACCGCGGGAGGGCAGGGTTTACTGGCTGAGCTAAGGCTGTGCAGGCTCGGCCTGCTAGGGGCCGCTGACGGGGCCAGGTGGCCCAGCACGGTGCTGCAGCTTGGGGCCGGCCGCCGCTGCCACTGGGCTCGGTCACCCCGGGTCGGCGCTGCCCCGCGGTGGCAGGCAGGGACGGAGCTTCCCCCGCTCCTACGGCAGCGGCGGCGGGCGGGGACAGAGCTTTCCTGCGCCCGTGGCGCCGGCGGCGCGCAGGGACGGAGTTTCCCCGCTCCTGCCACGGCGGCGGCGGGCGGGGACAAAGCCCCCCGTCGGCTCCCCGAGCCGCGGCAATGGCTGCGCGGGGCTCCCGTCGGCTCCCCGAGCCGCAGCAATGGCGGCGTGCGCTTCCCCCCCCCTCCCCGGGCTGCAGCAATGGCGGCGCGGGCTTCCACCCCCCTCCCCGGGCCGCAGCAATGGCGGTGTGGGCTTCCCCCCGCCTCCCCGGGCCGCAGTAGGGGCGGCCCGGGTCCCCCTCTCCTCCCCGGGCCGGGGCAATGGCGGCGCGGGCTTCCCCCCCCCCTCCCCGGGCCGCAGCAATGGCGGTGTGGGCTTCCCCCCGCCTCCCCGGGCCGCAGTAGGGGCGGCCCGGGTCCCCCTCTCCTCCCCGGGCCGTGGCAATGGCGGCGCGGGCTTTCCCCCCCCCCTCCCCGGGCCGCGGTAGGGGCGGCCCGGGTCCCCCCTCTCCTCCCCAGGCCGCAGCAATGGCGGCGCGGGCTTCCACCCCCCTCCCCGGGCCGCGGCAATGGCGGCGCCGGGCCCCCCCCCCGTCTCTCCCCTGGGCTGTGGCAGAGGAGGAAAGAGAGCTCTCCCGCCTCTCTCCCCGCCCCCCGTGCTGCCTACAGGGAGCCAGGCTCCACCCGCGGTGCAACAGAGTAGCGATTTGTAACAATCGCAAAATGCCGACTTTGCAGCTGCTCGGCTCAGCACTCTGGCAGGCACTTCTGAGGTTGTATTAGCCGCACCTGATTATTAGCCGCATTTCCGGTTTAGGAGCAAAATCTTAGTCAAATTGGTGCGGCTTGTATTCGTGAAATTACTGTAGTTTCTTTTCACTAACAAAACTGTGTTTACTAACAAAGCTTAGTTTGTTTGCCAATAAAGTAAAAGCTTTAAGTTGCTTAAACTATATAGCTTTAGAAGTTTTTTTTTTTTTTTGCTACTCAGTATAACTAGGGCCCCAAAACTTATCAAACCGGGAATAGATAAGCTTGTAGACCACTTATCTTTAACCATATATGGTAAAGTTGTTTCAAGTTTGCCAGGATAGCAAGACCCCCCCACAAGCACCTGGAAGACCACGCATGCGAACAAAGAAGCCGAAAGAGATAACCAATCCAGGAAACGATCCCAGGTAAAAGGGGGTGGAAGAAAGGGGGAGGTGTCAATTGCTGGAGAAAAGCGGAATTGTAACGAGTTTTTCTCAGCAGCACCCAGATCTGTTCGCTCACTTGTTATTGCTTTCTCTAATTATAGTAAATTATCTTTAATTGACTACTACTGATTCGCTTCAAAATTTATTACACTCTGAAGCCCTCCCGAGTCATGCCCGCCTCAGGGTGGTCCCAGAGGGGTCCCCGGGTGGTCCCGAGCTGCGGAGCACGGCCCGGGAGGGGATGGCGGAGGTCGGCAGCTCCATCTCCTCCCGGATCCAGCGCTCCAGAGCCTGCGCCATCATGTCCGGGGGGCTGTAATGGGAGGCGAAAAAGCGCGCGAAAAGCGCCGCGGGGCAGCACGAGAGTTGTAGTGTTGGAGGAGTGGCCTAGGCAATGATTCCCTATAGGAGGCGCGGGGCATAGTGGGAGTTGTAGGCGAAAGATTATGGGACTCGTAATGGCGGCCATAACGAGTCTCTTTGGGGCGCGGGGGATGATGGGAGCTGTAGTATCGGATGTTGCTCCAACGGGAAACTTGGGGGGTTTGGGGGGGCATTTGAGCGTCCCAAGAGCCACTTGTGGGTCAGAGGAGCCATTTAAGAGATCCTCAAAAGGCACTCGGGGGTGATTTGGGGGAGCTGCTGTCCAGGTTCTAAGGGGTTCTCTGGGGCGCGGGGGATGATGGGAGTGTAAGGCTCGGGACAGCACGGGAGTTGTAGTCGCAGACGAGGTTCTGTGGGGCAAAGGGAGGGATTTTGGAGGGGTTTGAAGTTGGCACTGGGGGGGATCCTGAGAGGCAGCTGGGGGTCGAGGGGAGGGGAATTTATGGGCACTTACAGGTCAGGGGGGACATTTGGGGGGCATTTAGAGAACGAGGACGCGAGGGGAGTAGGCTCTGTGCTGCCGCGGGGCATGACGGGTGTGGTAGGTTCGGCTTCAATGACTCTCTATGGAGCCGAGAGGCATGACGGGAATTGTAGTCCAAACATCTATAGCTTTCAATGGGGCCGCGGGGCATGACGGGACTTGTAGTCAAAATGGCGGCGCTCAGGGTGCCGCCTTTAAGGCTGCTGATTGGTTGTCTGCTTTGATTGACAGTCGCATCGACCAATGGGAGGCGGCGCCTGAGGGCGGCGGTGAGGGGGGAGGGGAGGCGGCGGATTTTGGGGGGATTTGAGGGGATTTGGGGGAATTTAGGGGGATTTTGGGATCCCCCCCCATGACCCCCCCACCCTTCACAGACCTCAGAGACACGTCCGGAGCAATGATAGCCGCCAAGGTGAAGGTGGAGAAAACAGGTGAGATCGGCCCCCAAAATATCCCAAAATCGCCCGAAAATTCCCCCCAGTCCCCTCAGGAATCGCTCAAAATCCTCCCAAATTCCAAAATATTCACCGGATTTATCCCAAATCTCCCGGAAATCCCCACCCCCCTCCCCTCAAAATTCCCAAAATATTCCCAAAATTCGACCCCAAAATTCTTTCTTGGACGCTCCAGTGTCCCCCAAATTCCCAAAAATCTCCAAATTCTTCACAAAATTTCCCCAAATTCCTTCAAACTATTCCTTGGATCCCCCAAATCATCCTGGGACCCCAAAATTTCCCCCAAAATCTCCCTCAAATTCTTCAAAATTAAAAAAAAAAATTTCCCAAAAATTCTCTCAAATCTCAACCAGGACCCCACAAATTCCCAAAAATCTGAAAATTCCCCAAAAATTCCCCGGAAATCGTCAAAAATGCCCTCTGGGACCCCCAGATTCTTTAGAATTTCTCGAATTTTCCCAAATTCCTCTGTAATTCCCCCAAAATCCCCCTATAATTGCCAAATATTCCCAAAATTCCCCAAATTTCCCAGAGCTGGATGCCCCAAATCCCCAAAATTCCTCAAAAGTTCCCCAAAACTCTCCCCAAAACTCCCCAAAATCCCTCCCCAGATAGACCCAAAATTTTCAAAAGCGCCCCAAAATTTCCCAAATATTCCCACATTTTTCACAGCTGGATCCCAAATCACCAAAAATCCCCCAGAAACTCCCAAAATTCCCAAAAAATCCCCCCAAAAAAATCCCCAAAAATCCCCCCAAAAATTCCCCAAAATCCCCCAAAAAATAAAAAAAAATCCCCAAAAATCCCCCCAAAAATTCCCCAAAAATCCCCCAAAAAATAAAAAAAATCCCCTAAAATCCCACCAAAATTCCCAAAAAATCCTTAAAAATCCCCCAAAAATCCAAAAAAATCCCCCAAAATAAAAAAAAAACTCCCCAAAAAATCCCCTAAAACTCCCCAAATTTCCCAATATCCCCAAAGCTTCCCAAAAAAATCCCATATTCTCCCAAAACTTCCCAGAGCTGGAGGCCGGGGCCACTCGTACGCCATCCTAAATTTAATTCAGATTTTGGGTTGAATTCTTGCCAAAAAATTTTGATTTTTGGGTTGGATTTTTTTTTTTTAAATTTCTATTTTTTTTTGTCATTTCAGGGTCTTTTGGGATTGCTCCTAAATTTGAATTCCCAAATTCTCATTCCCAAATTCAATATTTTTTTTTTTTTTTAATTCCAGGGAGCCACTGGAGGAGGAGCCCAGGAAGGGCCCCAGGGACCCCCCAGCCAAGTAAGACCCCCAAAATTTCCCCAGATTTCCACAAAATTTGGGGGATTTTGGGATGGGAACCCCAGAATCTCCAAATTCCCAAAAATTCCCAAATTTTTTTCCACAAGGAGGCCTCGCCCAGCGCTCCCGCCAAGAGGTGAGAGACAAAAATGGCCAAAATTTACCTTAAATTTACCCCAAAAAATTCCAAAATATCTCCATAAAATTTCCACAAAGAATTCAAAAAAATTCTCCCAAAATTTTCCCCAAAATTCCCCTCAAAGTCTCACAAAAATTTCCCAAAATTTTCTGAAAAATTCTCCCAAAAATTCCCCAAAATTTTCCAAAATTCCTCCCAAAAATTCCACAAAATTTTACAACAATTCCCCCCAAATTTCTTTAAAATTCCCCTGAAATTCCCTAAAAATTTCCCCAAAAGTTCCCCAAAATTCTCCCCAAAATTCCCCCAAAATTTCCCTAAATGTTCCCCCAATTTTCCCCAAAATTCTCCCCAAAATTTCCCTAAAAGTTCCCCAGATTTTCCCTAAAATTATCCCAAAATTTTCCCAAAAAGTCTCCCTAAAATACCGTTAAAATTTCCTCAAAATTCCCAAAAAAGTTCACAAAAATTTCCAGAATTCTCCCAAAAATTCTCCCAAAATTTCTCCCAAATTACTCCTAAGATTCATACAAAATTTTCCTTAAAATTTCCTGTGAAATTCCCCCAAAATCCCCCCAAATTTTCTCAAAATTTCCCCAAATTCACTAAAAATTTTCAAAAATGTTCCCCAAATTTTGCTCAAATTTTTCCCTGAAATTTACCCAAAATCACCAAAAATTTTCCCAAAACTTCCTTTTAAAATTCCCAAAATTTAAAAAATAATTTCTGACAATTTTCAAAAAAATCTCCAAAAATTCCCCCAAAATTCTACCAAATTTTTCCCACAATTTCCCAATATTCCCCTGAAATTCCATAAAATTTTCCCCAAAATTCCCAAAAATTTTCATAAAAATTTCCAAAAAATTCCCCCAAAATTTCCCAAAATTTCCTCCAAATTATTCCTAAAATTTCTCTAAATTTTTCCTTAGAATTTCCTGTCAGATTGCCCCCAAATTCCCCCAAAATGTTAAAAATTAATCATTGATTATTGATTCCAGATGCCCTCAGCCATTTCCCATTATACTGATTAATTATCAATTATTGTTTGTTAATCATTAATTAATTTCCCCCGGCCCCCTGGGCGTTTCCATTTATTAATAATTTATTATCTGTCATTTCTCATTAGTTATTATTAATTAATCATTAATTAATTGCAGGTGTCCCAGGCATTTCCCTTTATTAATAATTTATTATCAAACATGAATCATTAGTTAATCATTAATTAGTCATTAATTAATTCATTAATTGCAGGCTCCCTGGCATTTCCTTTCACTAATCATTTATTATCAATCATGGATTATTAATTAATAATTAATTAGTGATTAATTAATTGCAGGCCCCCCAGGCCTTTCCCACAGCAGCGCTTCAAGAAGGGGGGGGAGGGGCCTGAGATCCTGCCCCCCAAACACAGTGAGAGAGAAATCCCGGAACTGGGAACAGGGAACCGGGAATGGGGAATGGAAATCCCGGAACCGGGAATTGGAATGGGAACTGGGAACGGAAATCCCGGAACCGGGAGTGGGGAATGGGAACAGGAAATTCCAGAACCCGGAATGGGGAACAGGAATTGGGAATGGGAGCCGAAAATGGGGAACGGGAACCGGGAATGGGAACCGGAAATCCTGGAACCCGGAGTGGGGAATGGGAACAGGATAATCCTGAAACGGGAATCAGGAACAGGAATGGGGAATGGGAATAGGAAACCCCAGACCGGGAATGGGAATGGGAACTGTGAATGGGAACAGGAAATCCCGGAACCGGGAATGGGGAACAGGAACGGGAACAGGAAATCTGGGAATGGGGAATGGGAACTGGAAATCCCAGAACTGGGAATGGGAACGGGAACCGGGAATGGGAACCGGAAATCCGGGAACCTGGAATGGGAACAGGGAACGGGGAATGGGAATGGGAACCAGAAACAGGAAATCCTGGAATGGTAAATGGGAACTGGAAATCCCGTAACAGGGAATGGGAACTGGAAATCCCGGAGCGGGAACCAGGAACGGGAACCGGGAATGGCAACAGGAAATCCTGGAACCGGGAATGGGGAACGGGAACAGGAAATCCCGGAATGGGAACTGGGAGTGGGGAATGAGAGCAGGAAATCCCGGGAACGGGAACTGGGAATGGGAACAGGAAATCCCGGAATGGGAACCAGGAATGTGGAATGGGAGCCGGGAATGGGGAGTGGGAACCGGAAATCCCGGAACCAGAATCAGGAATGGGGTTCGGGAACTGGGAATGGAAACTAGAAATCCCAGAGCCGGGAATGGAAATCGGAAATATCGGAACTGGGAATGGGGAACCAGGAATGGGGAACGGGGACCGGAAACCCCAGAACCGGAAATCCTGGAATGGGAACTGGGAATGGGGAATGGGAACAGGAGATCCCAGAACCGGGAATGGGGAATGGGAACCTAAAATGGGGAATGGGAACCAGAAATCCCAGAACGAGAACCAGAAACGGGAATGGGGAATGGGAACAGGAAATCCTGGAACTGGGAATGGGGAACGGGAACCAGAAATCCCAGAACCAGAACCGAGAGTGGGGAATGGGAACTGGGAATGGGGAAGGGGACCTGAAATCCTGAAACTGGGAATGGGGAACGGAAACCAGAAATGCGGATTGGGAACCAGAAATCCTGGAAGTGGAACCGGGAATTCCAGAATGGGAACCGGAAATGCGGAATGGGAACCAGAAATGGGGTACTGGAACCAGAAATCTTGGAACTGGAACTGGGAGTGGGGGAACAGGAACTGGAAATGGGGAATGGGAACTGGAAATTTGGATTGGTAACCAGAAATCCCGGAACCAGAAATCCTGGAACTGGAACCAGGAATGGGGGATTGGGGATCGGGAATGGGGAACAGGAACGGGAACCGGAAATCCTGGAGTTGGGAACGGGGAATGGGAACCAGAAATTGGTAATTGGGAACCGTAAATCCCAGAACTGGAACCGGGAATGAGAATTGGGAACTGGAAATTCTGGAATGGGAACTGGATATGGGGAACAGGAACCGGAGCTGGGAACTGGGAATTGGGGATTGGGAACCGGAAATCCCGGAACTGGAACTGGGAATGGGGAATAGGAAGCGGAAATTGGGAATTGGGAAACTTATATTGCGGAACTGGAACCAGGAATGGGGAATGGGAACTTGAAATCCTGGAATGGGAACTGAGAATGGGGAACGGGAACCAGGAATGGGGGACGGGAACTGGAAATCCCGGAACTGCAGCCGGGAATCCCAGATTGGGAACTGGGAATCGGGAATGGGAACCGAAAATCAGGAATTCCCACCCCAAAATCAGGAATTGCCACCCAATATTGGGACTTCTAGTACCAAAAGCTGGGAATTTTGTCCTGTTTTTGGGGTAGTTTTGGGGGTTTTCGGGATCCATTTTTTGGGCTGATTTTGGGTGATTTATGTAATGATTTTGGGTGGTTTTTGGGCAGATTTTTGAGGTGATTTTCGGTGATTTTGTGGTGATTTTTGGGCTGATTTTTAGACATTTGGTGGGATTTTGGGGGTGATTTTTAGTGATTTTAGGGCTGATATTTGGGGCTAATTTTTGGCGTGATTTTGGGTGATTTGGGGTGATTTTGGGGGTGCTTTTTGGTGGTTTTTGGACTGTGCTGATTTTTGGGTGATTTTGGTGATTTTTGGATTGATTTTGGGCGATTTTTGGGGTGATTTTTGGGTGATTATTGGACTTTTTGGGGGGTGATTTTTTAAGTGATTGTTGTGATTTTTGATGATTTTTGGGCGATTTTTGGGGTGATTTGTTTGTGACTTTTTGGCTGATTTTTGGGATGGTTTTGGTGACTTTCGGACTGATTTGGGGTGATTTTTGGACTTCCTTTGGGTGATTTTGGGATGATTTCTTTGTGACTTTTTGGCTGATTTTTGGGGTGATTTTGGCGATTTTTGGGATGACTTTGGGTTGATTTGAGCTGATTTTGGGTGATTTTTGGACTGATTTGGGGTGATTTTTGGGTGATTTTTGGATTTGAGTGATTTTCGGGATATTTTTTTTGGGTGATTTTGGACTGATTTGTGGTGATTTTTTGGGTGATTTTTGGGTGATTTTTGGTGATGTTTGGACTGATTTGGGGTGATTTTTGTGTGACTTTTGCACTTATTTAGAGTGATTTTGGGGGTGATTTTTGGGGTGATTTTTGTGATTTTTTTGTGATTTTTTTGTGATTTTTTTGTGATTTTTTTTGGTGATTTTTGGACTGATTTTTGGACTGATTTTTAGACTGATTTTGGGTGATTTTTGGGCTAATTTTGTCTGATTTTGGGTGATTTTGGCTGATTTTGTCTGATTTTGGCAGTTTCCCCCCCAGACTAGTTCGTGATCTGCGTCTTTGATCTGATTTTGGCTGATTTTGGGTGATTTTGGCCATTTTCCCCCCAGATTCCTTCGTGATCCGCCTGTGTGACCTGTTTTTGGGTGATTTTGTCTGAGTTTGGGGTGATTTTTGTACTGATTTTGGGTAATTTTGAGCTGATTTTGGGGTGAATTTGTCTGATTTTGGGTGACTTTGTGTGATTTTGTCTGATTTTGGATGATTTTGAGCTGATTTTGAGCTGATTTTGGGTGATTTTGTCTGTTTTCGTCCGTTTTCCCCCCAGATTCCTTCGTGATCCATCTCTTTGCAGCATGGAGCTGGGGCAGTTCCCAGCCAGGACCCCCCTGTACGCCGTGTGCCAAGCCTGGATTCGCCACAGCCCCGCCCCCACCCTGCCCCCAGACCAGGTCAGCACTGGGACAAACTGGTTTGTACTGGGAGGGACTGGGAGGAAAAAAATCCCAGGATTTTAAGGCAAAACATGGGGATTTTAGGGTGAAAAATGGGGATTTTAGGGGTGAAAATGGGAATTTTGGGCAGAAAAGGAGGAATTTTAGGGATGAGAAGAGAACTGGTAGGGACTGGTTTGAACTGGTTTATACTGGGATGGTCTGGGAGCAAAAAACCCGGTGATTTTAGGGCAAAAAATGGGGATTTTAGGAGTAAAAAATGGAAATTTAAGGTGAAAAATGGGAATTTTGTGGGGAAAAACGAGACTAGGATATACTGGGAGGGACTGGTTTATACTGGGATGGACTGGGAGCAAAAAGCCTGGTGGTTTTAGGGCAAAAAATGGGGATTTTAGGGGAAAAATGGGAATTTTGGACAGAAAAGGAAGAATTTTAGGGATGAGAAGAGGACTGGGAGGAACTGAGAGAAACTGAGAGGGACAGGTTTGTACTGGGAAGGACTGGTTTGTACTGGTTTATATTGGGAGGAAAAAACCTGGAGGTTTTAGGGCAAAAAATGGCGATTTTAGGGGTAAAAAATTGGAATTTAAGGAGAAAAATGGGAATTTTGGGGGGAAAAATGGGACGGGGATATACTGGGAGATACTGGGAGGGACAGGGAGGGACTGGTTTGAACTGGAAGAGACTGGGAGCAAAAAACCTGGCAGTTTTAGGGTGAAAAATGGAATTTTAGGGGCAAAAAGGGAGATTTTAGGGGGATAGATGGGAGTGGGTTATACTGTGTTATGCTGGGAGGGATTGGGAGGGATTGAGTTATACTGGGAGCAACCAGTCCATACTGGTCTGTACTGGTCAGTACTGCTCCATACTGGTGCATACTGGTGTGTACTGGTCCATACTGGTTTATACCGGTCTGTACTGGTCCATACTGGTGCATAGCAGTCCATACTGGTCCATACCAGTCCATGCTAATCTATACTGGTCTGTACTGGTGCACACTGGTTTATACTGGTCCATACTGGTTTGTACTGGTCTGTATTGGTCCATAGCAGTCCGTACCGATCTGTACTGGTCCATACTGGTGTGTACTGCTCTGTACTAGTTTGTACTGCTCCGTACTGGTCCATACTGACCCGTACTGGTCCATACTGGCCCATACTGGCCCATATTGGCCCATACCGGTCCATACCAGTCCATAGTGCTCTGTACTAGTCCCTACTGGTCCATACTGGTCTGTACTGGTCCATACTGATCTGTACTGGTCCATACTGGTTTATGCTGGTCCATACTGGTCCGTACTGGTTGCAGGCCCCCCCCAGAGCCGAGGACGTTCTGTCCCTGTCCCCCCTGCCCTGGCCCCGCGTGTCCCCTCCCCCCTGGGGCCCGATGAGGGCAGCGAGGCCCCGGACCAGGTGAGCCCAAAATCCCCAAATTCATCCCGTAATGGGATCAAAATCCCCCCAAATTCACCCCAAAATCAGCCCCAAGCTCACTCCAAAATTGGACCCCAAATTCACCCCCAAAATCCCCAAATTCACCCAAAAATCAGCCCCAAAACCCCCCGAATTCACCCATAATTCACCCCAAAATGGGACCAAAATCCCCAAAATTCACCCCAAAATCAACCCCCAAAACCCCCCAAATTCACCCCAAACTCAGGCCCAAAATGGGACCAGAATCCCCCAAATTCACCCCAAAAACCTCCCAAATTCACCCCAAATTCCAGCCCCAAAATCCCCCAAATTCACCTCAAAATCAGCCCCAAAATGAGAGCAAAAATCCCCCAAATTCAGCCCAAAATCAGCCCCAAAAAGGGATCCTAAAATCCCCCAAATTCACCCCAAAATCAGCCCCAAAATGAGACCAAAAATCCCCCAGATTCACCCCAAAATCAGCCCCAAATTCAACCCAAAATTTGTCCCAAAATGGGACCAAAAATCCCCAAAATCAGCTCGAAAATGTGATCAAAATTCACCCCAAATTCACCCCAAAATGGGACCCCAAAAACCCCAAAGTCACCGCAAAAATCCAGCACCAAAATCTCCCAAATTTACCCCAAAATTCCCCCAAAATGGGACCAAAAATACCCTAAATTCACACCAAAAATTCAACCCAAATTCACCCTAAAGATCCCCAAAATCCTGCCCCAAAATCCCCCAAATTCACCCCAAAATGGGACCTCAAAATCCCCAAAATTCACCTCAAAATCAGCTTCAAATTTGACCAAATTCACCCCCAAACCCCCCCAATTTACCTCAAAATCCAGCCCAAAACCCCCCAAATTCACTCCAAAATCAGCCCCAAAATTCCCCCAAATTCACCCAAATTGATGCCTAAATTTGGATCCTAAAATCCCCCAAATTCACCCCAAAACTCAGCCCAAATTTGCCCTAAAAATCCCCCCAAATTCCCCCCAAAATTGCCCCAAAACTCCCCAAATTCAGCCCAAAATCGGTGCAGGAATCCCCTGAATTTACCCCAAAATGTTCCTGAATTCACCCCAAATCCAGCTCCAAAATCCCCCAAATTCACCCCAAAAATCCCCAAAATTCACCCCAAAATGGGATCCTAAAACCTCCCAAATTCACCCCTAAATGGACCCCAAAATCCTCTGAATTCACCCCAAAATCACCCCCAAAAAAGGATCCTAACATCCCCCAAATTCACCCCAAAATTCAGCCAAAAAACGCCACAAATGCGCCAAAAATTCACCCCAAAATGGGACCCCAAAACCCTCCAAATTTATCCCAAAATGGGATCCTAAAGTCCCCCAAATTCACCCCAAAAATCTCTCAAATTCAGCCCAAAATGGGACCCCAAAAACACCAAAGTCACCGCAAAAATCCAGCCCCAAAAACCCCCGAAATTCACCCCAAAATCTCCCCCAGTTCACCCCAAAATGGGACTCAAAAAGAGCTTCAAAATCTCCCAAATTCACCTCAAAATGAAACCCCAAAATCTCAAAAATTCCCCCCAAATTGCCCCAAAACTCCCCGAATTCACCCCAAAATGGGTCCAGAAATCTCCTGAATTTACCCCAAAATGAGATTCCAAAATGTTCCTGAATTCCCCCCAAATCCAGCCCCAAAATCCCCCAAATTCATCTCAAAATCAGCCCCAAAATCCCCTGAATTCACCCCAAAAATCTCTAAAGTCACCATAAAATTCAGCCCAAAGTAATCCCAAAAGGGGATCCTAAAATCCCCCAAATTCTCCCCAAAATTCAGCCCCAAATCCCCCAAATTCTCCCCAGAATTCAGCTCAAAATCCCCCAAATTCAGTGCAAAAATCTCCAAATTCACGCCAGATTCCCCCCCCCAAATCCCCAAATTCAGCCCAAAAATCCCCGAAATTCATCCTAAAATGAGCCCTTAAATCCAAAAAATCCTGCCCCAAAATGAACCCCAAAATCCCCCAAATTCACCCCAAAATCCCCCAAATTCACCCCAAAATCTCCCAAATTCACCCCAAAATGGAGTGACCAGTGACCAGTGACCAGTGACTGACAGTGACCAGTGACTGACAGTGACCAACAATGACCAGTGACTGACAGTGACCAGTGACTGACAGTGACCAGTGACCAGTGACTGACAGTGACCAGTGACTGACAGTGACCAGTGACTGACAATGACCAGTGACCCACAGTGACCAGTGACTGACAGTGACCAGTGACTGACAGTGACTGACAGTGACCAGTGATTGACAGTGACCAGTGACTGGACAGTGACGAGTGACTGGCAGTGACTGACAGTGACCAGTGACTGTGACCAGTGACCAGTGACCAGTGACTGACAGTGACCAGGTACCCACAGTGACCAGTGACCAATGACTGACAATGACCAGGTACCCACAGTGACCAGTGATCAATGAGTGACAGTGACCATTGACTGACAGTGACCAGGTACCCACAGTGACCAGTGACCAATGACTGACAGCGACCATTGACTGACAGTGACCAGGTACCCACAGTGACCAGTGACCAATGACTGACAGCGACCAGTGACTGACAGTGACCAACAGTGACCAGCGTGGCCACCTGGGCGTGTACTCCAACCTCTGCCAGGCCAGCGGCTGGATATGGCGGGTCATCAGGGAGTGATTGACTTGCCAACTGACAACTGACCAGTGACCCACAGTGACCAGTGACTGACAGTGACCCACAGTGACCCTCAGTGACCAGTGACTGACAATGACCAGTGACCAGTGACTGACAGTGACCAGTGACTGACAGTGACCAGTGACAGTGACCCATAGTGACCCACAGTGACCAGTGACCAGTGGCTGACAATGACCAGTGACCAGTGACTGATGGTGACCAGTGACTGACAGTGACCAAGAGTGATCCACAGTGACTGACAGTGACCCACAGTGACCAGCGCGGCCACCCAGGCATGTACAGCAACGTGTGCCAGGCCAGCGCATGGATACCATGGGTTATCAGGGAGTGACCAACTGACCAACTGACCAGTGACTGACAGTGACCAACAGGGACCAGTGACGACCACTGACCATCAGTGACTGCCGGGCACTGGGAATTGGGAGAAATTTGAGCGAATAAAGGAAAATTTTAAAAAAAGTAATTGAATGACAGGGACTGGTTTGTACTGGGATAAACTGGGAAGGACTGGGAGGGAACTGGGATGGACTGGGAGAGACTGGGATGGACTGGGATAAACTGGGAGGGACTGGGAGGGAACTGGGATGGACTGGGAGAGACTGGGATGGACTGGGATAAACTGGGAGGGACTGGGAGGGAACTGGGATGGACTGGGAGAGAAGTGGGATGGAACTGGGAGGGTACTGGGATAGACTGGGATGAACTGGGAGGGACTGGGAGGGAACTGGGATAGACTAGGAGGGGCTGGGATGGAATTGGGAGGGACTGGGAGGAAACTGGGGGCACCCCCTACTGGTTTCCCATGGTACCAATGGAAGCGAGGCCATTTAGGGACACTCAGTGGCCATTTTGTGACACTTGGTGGCCATTTTGGGGACACTCAGTGGCCGTGGCCCCACCATCGAATGCACTCAGGCCACACTCCCTTTCTCGCCACCATTTTTATTCTCAACCAATCAGAGCCCTCAGAACCCCTCAGGGAGTGGGCCCTTCTTCCCTTGCTCCCCCAAGTGGGCGTAGCCAGCAGAGGGGTGGGTGTGGCCTGCAGAGCAAGGGCGGTGCTTTGCCAGCACTGCAGCCAATGGGAGAAGGGGGTGTGGCCATGGGGCGTGGCCAGGGTCCACTGAACCAGCAGGGTCCACCTGGTGGGGGG
Organism: Catharus ustulatus; assembly: GCF_009819885.2. Lineage (NCBI taxonomy): Eukaryota > Metazoa > Chordata > Aves > Passeriformes > Turdidae > Catharus > Catharus ustulatus. The sequence continues at coordinate 14,801 of NW_024879539.1, forward strand.
GGGTGGTGGTTGGGAGGAGGCTATTTTGAATCCCCTCCCCCTCCTCTTAGGCCCTGCCCACACTCCCCCAAACCCTACTCCATCTCCTCAGCTCCTCCCCCTTCCTCTAAACCCCCCTCCCACCCTTTCAGCCCTTCCCCCACCCCTCAGACCTCCCCTGAAGCCCCTCCCCCACTCCTCAAACGCCTCCCCTCCCTCTAAGCCCCTCGCCCACCATTTCAGCCCTTCCCTCTCTGAGCCCCGCCCTTTCCTCAGGCCCCTACCCCAACCCAGCCACTCCCCCTCAAATCTCATCCCTTCCCTCAAGCCCCTCCCCCACTCCTCAAGCCCCTCCCCTCTCTCTAAGCCCCTCCCCCACCCTTTCAGCCCCTCCACCACCCCTCAGACCTCTCCTGAAGCCCCTCCCCCACTTCTCAAATCTCTCCTCCTTTAAGCCCCTCCCCCACTCCTGAAGCCCCTCTCCCACCCCTGAAGCCCTTCCCCCACACTTTCAGCCCCTCCTCCTTTCACCATTGGCCGAACACTGCCCAGGGGGATGCAGTACCATTTTTTTTCCACCAGAGGGCATCTCTGCCTGGTGGGGTGGGGGGCTGCAGCACCGTGTTGTGTCCAACAGGGTGCAGAACAGCCTGTGGTGGTGGCGGGGGGGGGCTGCATTAGCAAGCTGTGTCCACCAGGGGGCTGAACTTCCTGGGTAAAGCCCCACAGGGGGGCAGCAGTGCTCAGGGGGGCGGGTGGCTGCATTATTGGGTTGTGTCCACCAGGGGGCAGCACCATCTTGGTAAAGTGGGGGAACGCAGAACCGGCTTGTGTTTACCAAGGGTCAGCATTGCCCTGGGGTTGGGGGAGCAGTTCTGGGTTGTGTCCACCAGGGGGCAGCACTCCCCGGCGGGTGGTGATGCAGTGTAATGGGTTGCTCCGCTAGGGGGCAATACTGTTGGCAGGGGTCGTTGTGTCCATCAAGGGCAGAACTCCCCGGTGGGGGATGAGGGAGTTATACTGCGTTTTGTCCATAAGGGGGCACCACTATTCAGACAAAGTGGGGGTGGGGGGGGTGGTGGTGTTGCACTACCAGGTTTTGTCACCAGGGAGCAGCACTGCCCAGGGAGTGGAGGCGGGTAGGAGGGTGTGTGCAGTAGTGGGTTGACTCCAAAAGGGGGCAGCACCGAGTGGAGAATGGGCACACAGTAACAGTTTGTGTCCAGCAGGGGGCAGCGTTACCCTGGAGCTGAGGGCACCATACAGTTTTGTGTCAATGGGGGGAAAGCACAGCCCAGGGAGTTGGGGTCTGAAGTACTGTGTTGTGTCCAGCAGAGGTCCACACGACCTGAAGGGGGTGCAGGGGCTGCAGTAACTGATTGGGACCGAAATTTCCCTTTTTAAGCTCAAATTCTCCTTTTTTATTCCCAAACTCTCCCTTCCAGGACCCAAATTCCCATTTTTGGTCCATTTTCTCCTTTTTGGGGCCAAAAAATCTCCTTTTTTATCCCCAAACTCCCCCTTTTGTACTCAACTTTCCCGTTTCCAGCCCCAAATTTCCCATTTTTAGGCAGAAATTCTCTTTTTTCAGTCCTAAATTTTAAGTCCCAAATTTCCCATCTGGGCACCCAAATTTCATATTTTTGCCCCAAATTTTGCTTTTTTACTCATTAATTTCCCTTTTTGAACCCAAACTTTCCATCGGAGTGCCGAATTCTCACATTTTTAGTCCCAACTTCTCCCTTCCTGGACCCAAATTCTCCTTTTTTTGGTCCCAGATTTCTCATTTTTTCCCCCAAATTTCCCATTTTTATGTCTAAATTCTCCTTTTTTCATCCAAAATTTCCCTTTTCAGACGCGAATTTCTGATCTGTGAACCCGAAGTGCCCTTTTTTTGCCCCAAACTTCCCATTTTTATGCAAATTTCCCCATTTTTAAGCCCCAAATTTTCTATTTTGGGATGTAAATTTCTCTTTTGTGGACCCCAACTCCCAATTTTTGCTCCCAAATTCCCCCTTTTTCAGTCCAAAATTTCTCTTTTTTATTCCCAAATTCCCAATTTTAAGTCCAAATTCTCCTTTTTGGACCCAAATTTTGTATTTTTGGACACAAATTTATCTTTTTTTGACCCAACTCCCAATTTTTTCCTCCCAATTTCTCCTTTTTAGTCCCAATTTTCTCTTTTTTATTCCCAAATTCCAAAATTTTAAGTCAAAATTCTCTTTTTTTGGACCCAAATTTCCCTTTTTGAGCTCAAATTCTCCTTTTTAATTCCCAAATTCTCCTTTCCAGGACCCAAATACCCATTTTTGATCCAATTTCTCCTTTTTGGGGCCAAAATTCTCCTTTTTACTCCCAAAATTGCTCTTTTTGGACTCAAATTTCCTGTTTTTTTGGCTCAAATTTCCCATTTTAGGTCAAAATCCTGTTTTTTACCTCCTCAATTTCCATTTTTAATCCCAAATTTCTGCTTTTTACACCCAAAATCTCATTTTCTGGTCCCAAATTTCCCTTTTTCTGTCCCAAAATCTGCTTTTTGGGAGCAAATTTCCATTTTTTAGTCCAAATTCCTCCCTTTTTGCACCGAATTCCGCCTCTTGGACCCAAATTTTCCATTTTAGGTCAAAGGTCTCCTTTTCTGCCTCCAAATTTCCCAAGTTTTTGGATCCCTTTTTTGGTCAAAATTCTCTTTTTTGCAGTCCTATATTTTCCTTTTCAGTCTCAAATTTCCCATCTGGGCACCCAAATTTCACATTTTTGCCCCAAATTCTCCTTTTTTACTCCCCAATTTCCCTTTTTGAATCCAAACTTTCCATCAGGGTGCCAAATTCTCACATTTTTAGTCCCAACTTCTCCCTTCCTGGACCCAAATTCTCCTTTTTTGGTCCAAATTTCTCATTTTTATCCCCAAATTTCCCATATTTGGGTGGAAATTCTCCCTTTCAGTCCCAAATTCCCTAATTTCCTGGACCCAAATTCTCATTTTTTGTCCAAATTCTCCTTTTTGGGGTCAAAATTCTCCTTTTTTAGTCCCAAATTTCCTTTTTCAGACCCGAATTTCCCATCTGGGCACCCAAATCCACCTTTTTTTTTTGCCCCAAAATTCCCCTTTCTAATCATATTTCCCCCTTTTTAGCCCTAAATTTTGTATTTTTGGACACAAATTTCTGTTTTTTGGACCCAAACTCCCAATTTTTTGCTCCCAAATTCTCCTTTTTTTCTCAAAAATCTCCTTTTCTGCTTCCAAATTTGGCTTTTTGGATCCAAATTTCCCATCTGGGTGCCAAAATTTCCATTTTCAGTCCCAAATTCTCCCTTCCAGGACCCAAATTCCCATTTTTGGTCTATTTTCTCCTTTTTGGGGCCAAAAAATCTCCTTTTTTATCCCCAAAATCCCATTTTTGGACTCAACTTTCCCATTTTTTGGCCCAATTTTCCCATTTTAGGTCAAAATTCTCTTTTTTAGCTCCTCAATTTCCATTTTTAGTCCCAAATTTCTGCATTTTACACCCAAATTCTGCTTTTTTGCTCCCCAATTTCCTTTTTCTGTCCCAAAATCTCCTATTTGGAACCAAATTTCCATTTTTTAGTCCAAATTCCTCTATTTTTGCACCAAATTTCTCTTTTCCTGTCCCAAATTTTCCATTTTAGGTCAAAGTTCTCCTTTTGTGCTCCCAAATTTCTATTTTTGGATCCAAACCTTGCCATCTGGGCACTAAAATTTCCTTTTTTTAATCCCAAGTTCTCCCTTTTTAGGTCCAAATTCCCCTTTTTACCCCAAATTTCTCTTTTCCAGTCCCAAATTCTCCCTTCCTTGTCCCAAATTCCCATTTTTGGTCCAAATTCTCCTTTTTGGGGCCAAAATTCTCCATTTTTTAGCCCCAAACTCTCCCTTTCTGGACCCAAATTTCTCCTCTTTAGGCCCAAATTTCCTATTTTTGCTCCAAAATTTTCCATTTTTGGACCCAAAATTCTCAGCTGGGTGCCAAAATTTCCTTTTTTTCATCCCAAATTCTCCTTTTTTCATCCCAAATTTCCCTTTTCCATCTCAAATTTCCCTTTTCTTGCCCTAAATTTCCCCCTTTTGGATCCCATTGGATGCCCCCGGCTTATCCCGGACTCCATTTCCCGACAGCCACCTCGCCCACTTCCGCTACAAACCCCGCCCATTTCCTTTTTCTTCTGAGGCGACTTCCGCTGCCGCATGCCGCTGCTGCCACCATGTTCCTACAGTTCTCCTTTTAGCCCCAAATTTCCCTTTTTTGGTCAAAATTCTCTTTTTTAGCTCCTAAATTCCTGTTTTTTAGTCCCAAATTCTCCTCTTCTACACCCGAATTCCCCATTTTAGACCCAGTTTCTGCTTTTTGCACCCAAAATCTTTTTTTTCACACCCAAATTTCTCTTTTGGGCCGAAATTTCCCCTTTTGAATCTAAAATTTTCTTTTTTAGACCCAAATTCTCCCTCCATGGACCCCAATTTCTCTTTTTTCTCCCCAGATTTCCCATTTTTTGGTCAAAATTCTCCTTTTTTGGACCCAAATTTCCCTTTTTGAGCCCAAATTCTCCTTTTTTATTCCCAAATTCTCCCTTCCAGGACGCAAATTCCCATTTTTTGTCCATTTTCTCCTTTTTGGGGCCAAAATTCTCCTTTTTACTCCCAAATTTCTCATTTTTATCTCCAAATTTCCCATTTTAAGTCTAAGTTACTCTTTTCTGGTCCAAAATTTCCCTTTTCAGACCAAATTTTCCCATCTGGGAACCCAAAGTCACCATTTTTTGCCCCGAAATTCCCCCTTTTACCCAAATTTCCCCTTTTTTATACTCAAATTTTGTATTTTTGGACGCAAATTTCTCTTTTTTGGACCCCAACTCCCAATTTTTCCTCCCAATTTCTCCATTTTCAATCCAAAATTTCTCTTTTTTATTTACAACTTGGAACTGCTCCCCCAACCCCAGTGCAGTGCTGCCCCTTGGTAAACACAACCCAGTTCTGCACTCCCCCACTTTACCCAGATTGTGCTGCCCCCTGGTGGACACAACCCAATACTGCAGCCACCCGCCCCCTCCCCCCCCGAACTCTGCTGCCCCCTTGTGGGGCTTTACCCAGGAAGTTCAGCCCCCTGGTGGACACAGCTTGCTAATGCAGCTCCACCCCCCCCCCCCCCCCCCCACCACCACCACAGACTGTTCTGCACCCTGGTGGACACAACCCAGTATTGCAATGCCCCCACCTCCCTTACAGTGCTCCCTGCTTGTGGACACAATCTGGTACTGCGCCTCCCCAACCACCCCCGCCCACAGGGAATGCTGCTCCCTGCTGGACACAATCTGGTACTTCAGCACCTGATGTCGTGGACAGTGCTGTCTCCTGGAGGACACATCCCGATACTACAGCCCTGCAACTTCCAACCTCTGCTACCCCCTGGTGGACACAACCCGCTATTGTGCCCCAACCCTCCAAGCAGTGCTGCGTCCTGATGGACAGAACAACACACTGCGCCGTCATCACCCCCCGGGGAGTGGTGCCCCCTGGGGGACGCAACGTGCTACTGCATCTCCTCACCCCATTGCTGTGCTGCCCCCTGGTTTTCAGAAGCCTATACTGTGACTCCATCCCCCCGGCAAGTAATGCTGTCCCCTGGTGGACACAATGCAGCACTGCAGCTCCCCACCCCTTTAACAGTGCTGCCCCCTGATGGACAGTACCCGGTATGGTGCCCCTTCCACCCTTCTGGTATTGCTGCTCCGTGGTGAACATAAACGGGTATTGGGCCTTCACCCTCAGGGCAGTGCTGCCTTCTGCGCCTAGAACTGTGCCCCCTTTCCCTAGCAGTGCGCTGCTTCCAGGGGGACATGACCTGCTACTGAACCCCCACCCCCCAAGTACTGCTACCCACTAGTAGACAAAACCCGGTCTTGCATTCACCCCGTTCTGCTGTCCTCTAGTGAACAAAAGCCGGTACTGCACCCTACCCACCCATGGAGTGCTGCCCACTGCTGGAAAAAACCCAGTACTGCACCTCCACCCCCCCGGCATTAGTGCTCCTTAGTGCACACAACACTGTACTGCTCCCCCAGCCTCAGGGAAGTACTTACCCCAGGTAGACATTACCCTATACTGCAGTCCTACACCTCCTGGGCAGGGCTGCTCCCTGGTGGACACAACGAGGTACTCTGCCCTCCCCCGCCCTCCTAGGTAGTGCTGTACCCTGGTGGACACAACCAGGTACTTAAGCCCCTCACCAACTGGGTAACGCTGCCCCCCCCCCACAGTGGACACAACCCTTTAGAGCACTCCCCAAAAACCCTGATATTTCTGCACCCTGGTGGACATAACCAGGTGCTGTACCCACAACCCACAGGGCAGTGCTGCCCCCTGTTGGACACAATTTGGAACTGGACCCCCGTACCTCGAGCATTGCTGCCCTTTGGTGTACACAATCTGCTGCTGAGCCCCTCCACCTACCAAGGGCTGTGCTGCCTCCTAGTGGACACCACCTGGTAGTGCACACTCCCTACTCCCCCTGGGCAGCACTGCCTCCTGGTGGACACAATCCAATACTTCATCCGCCCACCTCCTGTGCACTGCTGCACCCTGGTGGACACAAACTGGTACTGCTCCTTCACCCCCAGGACAGTGCTGCTGTCTGGTGGACACAAAAAGGTACTACAGCCCCCCACCTCCCAGGCAGTGCTGCCCCTGGTGGACACAACCCATTACTGTTCCCCTTTTCCCGGGCAGTGCTATTGTGTGCCTGACAGAACCTGGTACTGCGCCCCCCAACTCTCCTGGATAGTGCTGTACCCTGGTTGACACAAGTCAGTACTGGACCCCTGCACCTTAGGCAGTGCTGTTCCCTGGTGGACACAACCCGCTTCTGCGCCCCCAGCCCATGGGTAGTGCTACCCCCTGGAGGACACAATCCAGTACTGTGCCCCCCCCACCCCCAACCCGCCAAATAGTGCTGTTTCCTGGAGGACACAACCTGGTGCTTCAGCTCCTCACACCTTGGGCAGTTCAGACCTTTGGTGGACACAACACAATACTATAGCCCCCCCACACACCGAGCTCTGTTGCTTCCTGGTTGACACAACCCAATACTGTGCTCACCCTGTACTGCGGGCAGTGCTGCCCCCTGCTGGACAAAACCCCGTATTGTGCCTTCAGCACCAGAGTAGGGCGTGCCCCTGGTGGACAGAACCCTGTACTGCATCCTCTGCTCCCCCCCCGCCCCCCCCGCCCCAGGGCAGTGGTGCCCCTCTATCCCTGGAGCAGTGCTATCCCTTGGCAGACACAACCAGCTACTGAGCCCCTCCCCCAGGGCAGGGGGACACAATGCAGCACTGCAGCTCCCCACCCCTTTAACAGTGCTGCCCCCTTGTGGACATAACTTGGTACTACCAACCCCTTCCTCCAAGTATCGCTGCCCCATTGTGTTCACAAGTTGGTACTGCACCATCACATCCAGTGAAGAGCTGCCCACTGGTGGAGGTTTGGTACTGTGTCTCCACATTGCAGGCACTGTGGCCCCCTTTTGAACTCACCCTGGTACTGCACCCCCCCTCAACTCCCTGGACTGTGCTGCTCTCTGGTGGGCAAAACCCGGTACTGCAGCTCTGCCTCCAAGCAGTGTTGTCCCCACAGTAGACACAACCCAGCACTGTAGCCCCCCATGCTCAGTTATTGAATGTATCCAAGTGTTCTCGAGTATGTCCGTGTGTGTGCCAGCGTGCTCCCGTGTTCCTGAGTTTGCCTGAATGTTCCCTAATAGGTGTGAATGTTGTCCACTGTGCCTGAGTGTTTTTGAGTGTGCCAGAGTGTGTGCGAGTTTGGCCCGAAAGTTCCTGAATATATGTGAGTGTTTTTGAGTGTGCCCAAGTGTGTTGGAGAGTGCCCGAGCTTTTGTAATTGTGCCTGAGTGTTCTGGGATGTATTTGAGTGTTGTGGAAAGTTCTCGTGTATTTGATGTTGCCTCGGCGTATCCGAGTATGCGCGAGAATGCCGGCGTTTGGTTGACTGTGCCCAGTGGGTGAGTGTCGTCGAGTGTGCCCGAGTGTTCCCTTGTGTGTCTGAGTGTGCCTCAGTAGATCGGGTGTATCTCAGTGTGTCTCGTTTGGTGTTCGAGGGTGCCCGAGTGTTCCCGAATGTCTGTGAATGTTGTCAAGTGTGCCGGACTGTATTTGAGTGTTCCCAAGTGTGTCCGAGTTTCCAAGAGATTGCAAATCGTCTTCTCCTTCAAACACAGTAAACACTGAAATGAAGCCCGACAAAGTTTTACTTCTGCCAAAACCTCTCCGGGTGATGCATTTTCTCACAAAGAGTTACATAACCATTTGTTCTGCGTGTCTTGTCGACTGAATTGAAAAGGAAAACTTATCGGTAACATATCACAGAATATACCCATGCCTACACATCCCACATGATGCAGCGAGGTTATCCACTAATCCAGTGAGTACCTCTCTCCTGCCACATCTTGCTGAGCAACAAGGACGCTTTGGATCCTACCCAGACAAAAACCCAGTAGTGTGCCTAAAGGGGAGGAGAAAGCTTGCACAAGACACAGTTTTTTTCTCTAGTAGTCGTGCTGAGATGCAGTGAAACTGAATGCCATGGTCGGACAGTACCTTTTGCTTTGCCTGCAGATCAAAGACTGCAATTCACTGCATCTTCTGTTTCTCCAGGGCACCTACAAATGGATTCTCAGCATCTCAGCGTCTAACTACTGGTGCTGTTTTCCACAGAAGGCTTGAAGAACAATAGGAAACAGCAAAGCTATCTCGCGTGGAACTACCCCCTACCATTTTCCGCTTACACCCATAGGCAGTGCACAGCAGCCCGGTGCTCTGCTACTCCGTTCTTCGGACATGATATCCCGGTGCGCTTTGGTTCTGCCGAGAGGCGAACCGCACAGTAAAGATTCTGGTGACTGTGAAACGCTCTGAAGTTTTTCTTCAGCCGAAACCTCTCCTCGTGATGCACATTCGCTTGAAGAACTACATAGCCCTGGGTTCTTCTTCTCTAGTCGACTGAATTGAAACGGAAATCTTCTCTGTAACATCACACGAAAGGAGTAGAGTTGAAGGCTTCTCTGGGCAAAGCCGGAAACACTCAAGCAAGAATAGTCGGGCATTCTCGGGAACATAGACACACTCTGGAACTTGGGAACATTTGACCAAACTCAGGCAATCTGTGGCAAACTCGCACACACTCAGGAACATTCAAATACACTTGTGCATGCTCGACAACACGGACAGAAATTCGGGAACACTCGGGCACAGTGGAACATACTCAGACACACTCAAACGAAACCAGACAAACTCAGGTACACTCGAGCATACTGAGGTACACTCAGGCACACTCAAATACATTCAGACACAGTCAACAAGACTCAAATACATGGGGGCACAATCGACAACATTCACACATATTTGGGAACATTCAGGTAAACTCGGGAACACAGGAGCACACTGGCACACACACGGACATACTCGACAACACTTGGACGCATTCAATAACACTCGGGTACATTCGCACGTTCTCGAACACACTCAGACACACGCACCTGGGCAAAATGAGACACACACAGGCACACTCTACCTAACTCTGGCATTCTAGGGCACACCCGCACCCGCTGAATTTGAGTGTGCCCCAGTGTGTATGTGTGTGCTCGAGTGTATTTGTGTTCGAGCGTGTCTGAGTGTGTGTGTTGTCAAGTGTGCCCAAGTTTATTAGTGTGCAGTTCCCTGAGGCTGGGGGAGCAGTAAGTGTTGTATGCACTAAGGACCAGTAATGCCAGGGGGGTGGAGGAGCAGTACTGCGTTTTTTACAGCAGGGACCAGCACTCCCTGGGTGGGTAGGGCACAGTACCTGGTTGTGTCCACCAGGAGGGAGCACTGCCCTGGTGTTGGGGGACTTCAGTACAAGGTTGTGTCCAGCAGGCGGTGGCACTACCTGGGGGGCACGCAGTACCGGTTTCTGTCCACTAGGGGACAGCACTGCCCAGGGGTGGTGGTGGTGGGGGTTGCAGTAGTCAGTTGTTTCCACCAGGGGCAGTACTGCCCATGTAGAGAGGGTTGAAAATCTGGGTTGGGTCCACTAGGGTTCAACACTACTTGAGGGAGGGGGTTGTGGTCACTGTGTCAGTTTGTGTCCACCAGAGAGCAGCCCTGACCTAGGGGTGGGGGTGCCGGACCTTGTATTGTTCACAAGGGGGCAGCAGTGCTCTTGTGGTAGGGATGCACTATCAGGTTGTGTCCACTAGGGGTAAGCACTGCCTGGGGGGATGCAGTACCGTTTTTTGTCCACCAGAGGGTATCCCTACCTGGTGGGGTGGGGATGGCTGCAGCACCGTGTTGTGTCCACCAGGGTGCAGAACAGCCTGTGGTGGTGGGGGGGCTGCATTACCAAGCTGTGTCCACCAGGGGGCTGAAATTCCTGGGTAAAACCCCACAAGGGGGCAGCAGTGCTCAGGGGGATGGGTGGCTGCAGTATTGGGTTGTGTCCACCTGGAGGCAGTACATCCCAGGGGCTGGCGGGGTTGTAGTACTGGCTTGTGTTTACCCGAGGCAACACTGACCGGAGGTTCGGTGTCTGCTTTACAGGGTTGTGTCCACCAGGGGGCAGCACGACCTGGGTGAAGCGGGGGGCACAGAACCAGGTTGTGTTTACCAAGGGGTAGCACTGCCCTGGGGTTGGGGGCACAGTTCCAGGTTGTGTCCACCAGGGGGCAGCACTGCCCAGGGAGTGGGGGGGCAGGGGGCAGTAGGGGGTTGACTCCAAAAGGGGGCAGCGCCATGTGGAGAATAGGCACACAGTAACAGTTTATGTCCAGCAGGGGGCAGCACTACCCTGGAGCTGAGGGCACCATACAGTTTTGTGTCAATGGGGGGAAAGCAAAGCCTTGGGGATTGGGGGTTGAAGTACTGTGTTGTGTCCAGTAGAGGTCAGTACGACCTGAGGAGGGTGCGGGGGTTGCAGTACAGGGTTGGATCCACCAGGTAAGAGCACTGCCCGGGCAGTGGGAGGCTGAAGTACCGAGTTGTGTTCACCAGGAAGCAGAACAGCCTGGGAGGGTTGGGGGGGGCAGTACCAGGTTTTGTCCATGAGGATGTAGCACTGCCTACGGGATGGGGGCTGAGAATTGTGGGTTGTGTCCACATGGGGGCAGCCGTGCCCGGAAGGTGCAGTACTAGGTTGTGTCCACCAGGGGGCAGCATTGCCCCTGGGTTGGAAGCACACTACTGGGCTGTGTCCACCAGGAAGCAGAAGTGCATTGGTGGGGCACCGAGTGAAGGTTTGTGTCCATGAGGGTTCAGCACTGCCCTGGGGGAGGGGGCGCAGTACTGGGTGGTGTCCACTAGGGGGCTGGACTACTGGGAAAATGTAGGCAAGGGGTTGTTGTACAGGTTTGTGTCCATCAGTGTGCAGCACTACCTGAGGGTGTGGGGGGGGAGCAACACCAAATTGTGTTCACCTGGGAGTAGTATGGTCCTGGAGGTGGGGGTGCATTATCGAGTTGTTTCCACCAGGGCAGCACTGCCCACCAGGTCTTGGGCTTCAGGAGAGCAGGAGAGTATATGCTGGGGATAAGACATTCATTTTTTACTAAAACAAATCAAAACCAGACCTGTTGAAAATGACCTGGGGTCATTTCAACAGCCAGCAAACTGACTTAACACAACCAACCTTTGGCTTTTGCTCAATCCTTTGCTTTTTTTACCTGGGCCTTGAAAATCTGTCTATGTCTGTCTGTTGTCTCTGCCGATGTGTCACACTCTTCCTCTTGAGAAGCCATGGCTAATTGCAGCTGACTGGCTGGGTCTGCTTCCAGAAGAACTGGCAACTACAAGCTGGGAGCCTAGAGATACAGCACTTCAATGGGAAAAGTGTCTTCCATGAATCCTAGAATCCCAGAATGGTTTGAGCTGGAAGGGACCTTAGAGCTAGATCATCTTCTTCCAACATCCTGCCATGGGCAGGGACACCTGCACCGAGTCCTGTCCATGCTGGCCTTGGACACTTCCTGGGATAGGGCTCTAGTAGGAACTCCAGCCTTCAAAGTAGCTTCGTAGCCTCCCAGCGATTCCTAACGGTGAAACACCACGCCTACCGCTTGCCTTCCAGGCTGGCCAGCCCCTGGCAGCTGCTGCGGGAACCAGAGCCCCGGAAACGGGGATCACAGCCCCAGATTTGTGTCTGTCTCTGCACAAGGCAAACCAGACTTCTCACAACCAGACGTTTCAGCTCAGCACAGCAATGACAATATGCGTGCTCTTGGGGAAGAAACTTCAAGGGTCTCCCTCACCCATGGTGTCTCAACACCTAGGCTGCTGAGGCTAGACTAATGCCTTATTTTGCCTTGCAGCTGAGAAATGTCATTGTTCTGGTATGCATATAAAGGTACAGAAATTGGAAAAAATATATTTTGACTGGAAGGACGCGGGCACCCTGTGGCCGCCAGCTGTCTGGAACCACGCCTGGGCCAACCTGGACCCGCCCTGCAAGGCTGCAGCACCGCCAACGCAGCCCACTCAGCTATGCTCAGCTGTGCTCAACTGCGCTCAACTCCACGGACCGAATTGCAAAAATGCAGCCGGAGTTCGTTCAAAATCAGAGTCAGCTAAGATTGCTGCTTGAAAAACTAAAGCACTGCCTTTGGGCTCCATCACACACAACTGATAGGTTAGCTCTTTGCCCAGCTCCTTGTATTTCAGAGCCTGTGATCACCCAGAAAGATGCTCCAAGGCAGAATGGGTTCTTCAAGTACAGTAATTTCACGACCATAAGGCACACCAGACTATAAGGCGCATCTTTTTTTCTGCCACGAAGATCCATGCCACACGCAACAAAGTAACAAATTAGTAATGGAATCCCGCGATCGTGGAGTTTACTGGCAGGGGTTCAATTTGGAAACATTTTTCACAGATCGGCGTAGGCTTTCCAAGGCAGCCCCAGGCGTCCTCCCTGTGCAGTGGGCCCTGGCACTCCTGCCCGCCCCCGGTGCTGGCTGGCGCAGCTCGGCGCATCCGCGGGGCCGCCTCCCCCTTACGGCCCTGTGCTGCCGCAGTGCTATTCCCCCTCGCGGCTCCGGGGAGCCGCCGTGCCGTTCCCTCGCTTGGCTCAGTGCTCCTGCCATGCTGCCTGTCCCTCACTGGGCTCAGCAGCCCAGCCGCCCTACCGCCCGTCCCTCACTCAGCTCGGCAGCCCAGACACCCTGCCACCCGTCCCTCGCTTGGCTTGGCGCACTGTGGCCCCACCTGCCCCTATCAGTTGTGGCCCCGCTGGTCCATGCTGGCCACAGCCCCACTGGCCGTGCCTGCCCCTATCAGCTGTGGCCCCGCTGCCCCCAGCACTGCGGTCCCGCTGGGCCCTATTGGCTGCAGCCCCGCCGGCCCCTGTTTGCTGTGGCCCCGCTGCCCCCAGCACCGCGACACTGCTGGCGCCTATTGGCTGTGGCCCCGCTGGCCCCTATCAGCTGTGGCCCCACTGGCCACGGAACCGCAGCCCCGCCAGTCCCTATCGGGTTGTGGCCCCCCTGCTCCCAGCACTGCGGCCTCACCGGTCCCTATTGGTTGTGGCCCCGCTGGCCACGGCACTGCAGCCCCGCAGGCTCCTATCGGCTGTGGCCCCTCGGCTCAGGCCGCTGCACACAACAAAGTAACGAAGTAGTAACACCTCCCTGCCTGCGCTGCTCCCAGTGCTTGGGGCCGCCCGGGGCCGCCCCTCACCTCCCTGCCCGCACAGCTCCTGGTGCCTGGGGCCGCCCCCTGCCTTCCTGCCCGCGCTGCTCCCGGTGCCTGGTGCTGCCCACAGCTGCCCCCCCATCGCTACTCGGTGCTCCTGTGGCGCCGCCTCGCCTTGCGGCTCTCACTTCCGGGGTGGCAAATGTTGCAACTTTGTACATCAGATAAGGTGCACTGGACTATAAGGCGCACTTCCGGGTTTGGGGAAAAATTTTAGTCAAAAGGGTGAACCTTATAGTTGTGAAATTACTGTACCCCTTCTTCAAGCTGCCATGAAACTGCGCACACACCAGACCGCGTCTTTGTGTCTTCCTGCCCAGCTAGATATGCTGTCCTATTTTCCACTCTCTGTGGCAGATCCGTTGTCAACTTTCAGCAGCTCCTTTCATAGAAAAAAGCTCTAAAAGTAAAAGCAAGTGCATGTCTGCACCTTCCACCTACTGCACATAAACTGCATCAAACTCATCGATGCACTCTATTCCTACCCTTCTCCACTGAATCGATTGTTGTTCTGCCTGGGTCTCGTGGCAGTAAAGTAAAGCAAGCACAATTGTTTCCACAGGAGGTGTGAAGAAGAGTAGGTAGCAGCACAAGTAGCCTCCTTACGACTGCCAACGTGAATTCGGAAGCCACGCTTCCATGGCAACCAGTATGCTGCACCCACCAGCCCTGTGGTTTCTCAGCGGCATCTTTCTGCACACTCTGCAAACTGTCACTTCTCATTTTCCTGGCGGCAAACCGTCATCTATCGACTTCTAGCACAGAAGACTCTGTGGGCTGTAAAGCACACCTAGGTACTACAGCATCAGCCAAAGTTCGCCCACAGACTTCCCCTAAATCTTCGCTGAAGTGTTGTAGAATGAGTAGTCCTTATGACAATGTTGAGATAATAGTTTCTTTGACTGTGGGCTTTTGCAAAACTGTTCTGAATGCTAGCGATTGACATGGCAACCAAATGGATAACGGGGAGATGGGGGAGATTGGTGGGAGCAGTACTTACTATGATCGTGGTTTGGGTTAAATGTTTGCAATTTTTTGAAAATTAAGACAAGGTGCTGAAAGCTTTCTGCTTTTGAAGAAAGATCATGAAGTTGAAATGATGACCCTGTGGTTTTAGAGTGGACGGAGAAATCAATCTGCTTGCAATCAATGAATGCAGACACTGCTGCGTCTTAGAGACAGTGAGTTGGCAGAAACAAAGAAAAACTGTCAAACAAAGAAAAGCTTTGTCCACTGTTTTCTTGCTTCTTGGAAAAAAAGCGATGTCTCAGACTTTATTCAGCAGTATTTTATACAACCATTGCATGTTTACCATGCACACAGTCTCTTGCATGCTCAAAGGAAGCATTTACACAGCTTTTTTTTGTGCACCTTCCTTGCATATCTTTCATATAGGTAGCAAGAAAGCAGAGACAGAGAGAAAAAAAAATGTCTTGATCTTCTCTGGTCCACCCTTCTGAACTGAGCATATTTGACAGTGACAAAGAGAGATCTTAGAAATTTCTATTTATTACGTGTGAAAAATTGGTTTGCCAAATGAGGGATAAGGAGGAAAAGAATTTTCAGGGATTTTTCTGGTTTTATTTTTATGCGGAATTCTTCCTGGGGTTTTCCTGATGTATTTCCCAATAATCACTGGGATTTTGACCGGGTTTGGGTGGGTTTTCTTTGTGCAGATTTTGAGATTTTTGAGCCATTTTCCCTGCAATGGTTGAGGGTTTTGGGCCAATTTATGTCAAATTTTCTTTGGAATTTTGCCCACCCATTTTCCTGCTTTGTTTCCTCAGAAATCCCTGGAATCTCACTGGATTTTGGGGCCCATTTTTGGTTTTTAGTGCATATTTGAGCACTTTTCTGGCCAATTCTTGTGTGATTTTTAGGGGAGTTTTTCATTTCTTAGTGGGAATATGTAGGGATTTTACTGGATTTTAAAACTAATTTGTCCTGGATTTTTCCAGATGTTTTTCCCAATAATCCCTGGGATTTTGGTGGGGTTTAGGTGTTTTTTAGTGCAAATTTTTGGATTTTTTGGGTCACTTCTTGTGCGGTGTTTGGGGTTTTTGGGCCATTTTAAGTCAGATTTCCATCAGAATTTTGCCCAACCATTTTCTCGTTTTATTTCCTCAGAAATCCCTGGAATCTCACTGGATTTTGGGGCCATTTTTTTGTTTTTTAGTGTCGATTTTAGGACTTTTCTGGCAATTTCTCATGTGATTTTTAGGGGATATTTTTATTTCTTGGTGGGAATATTTAGGGATTTTTCTGGGTTTTTAGGCTGGGTTTTTTCTGGGTTTTCTCTGACTTTTTTTTTTCCAATAATCCCTGGAATTTTGAAAGGTTTTGGGTGTTTTTAAGTGCCAATTTTTGGATTTTTTTGGCCATTTCTCGTGCAATTTTTGGAGTTTTTAAGCCATTTTGAGTCGGATTTTCTTTGGAATTTTGGCCACCCATTTTCCTGGTATTTTTTTTCTTTTCCTCTTCCCTTCCCCCCCCCCGCCCCCCCCGAGAAATCCCTGGAATCTCACTGGATTTTGTGGATATTTTTGGTTTTTTAGTGCCGATTTTAGGACTTTTCTGGCTATTTCTTGTGCGATTTTTAGGGGATTTTTGCATTTCTTGGTGCGAATATTTTGGGATTTTTCTGGGATTTTAGTCTGAATTTTTTTCAGGGATTTTTCTGATTTTTTTCTTATCAGCACAGAGCCCCCACCCTCTAGGCACTGCAGCCCCCTGGTGGACACTACCTGGTACTGCAGCCCCCCAACCCCGGTGCAGTGCTGCACCTGGTAGAGAAAATCCTGTACTGCGTGACCCCCACGCTCACCCCTGGGCGATACTGCCCCCTGGTGGACAAAATGCGATACAGTGCCTTCCCGGCTCCCCCCCCGCCACCCGGGGTAGTACTGTCCCCTGGTGGGCACAACCCAATACTTGCCAGTTTGGGGTGTGGAAAAATCCTGTGCTGTTCAGAATTATAGCAGGTAAAAGCCCTCTTGTGGTCACAGGGCCCCTAGACATGTAAGGTGGTCCTTTTTCCACAGGAAACAAAACTCAACCCCCACTTTCCTGCTGTCAGTTTGTAGGAGGTATTTAGCACTCCAAGAACAGCAAGAGTTATAGGTGGTGGCAGCTTGGTCTCAGAGAAATTCTGTGCCGTTCCAAATTTTTGCAGGACAAAGGCCGCTTCCGGCCACTGGCTCCTGGACACGAACATTGGTCACTTTCCCAGTAAAATTAAACTCACTTCAGTCATCAGTTTCCTGATGTCAGTTTGCAGGAGGTGTTTGGCACTCCAAAGGCAGCCAGGGTTCTAGGTGGTAGGAGCTTGGGTTTAGAAGAAATCCTGTGCCAGTAGGAATTTTATCAGGCAGAAGCCAACTCCCAGGAATAGGGACCTGGACATGAACGTGCATCTATTTCCATGGGGAACAAAACTCACCCTCCTAATTTCCTGATGTCAGTTTGAAGGAGGCATTTGGTACTCCAAAGGCAGACAGGGTTCTAGGTGCCGGCAGCTTGGGTCAGGGTGAAATACTGTGCCACTCTGAATTTTAGCAGGTGGAAGGTAAGTTCCAGGAGCAGGGACCACACAAGAATGGTGGCCTTTTTCCATGGAGAAAAAACCTCACACCCCTAGATTCCTGATTTCTGTTTGGAGGAGGCATCTGGCACTCCAAAGGAAGCCAGAACTCTGCATGGTACCAGATTTTGTCTGGGAGACATCTTGCGCTGTTCAGAATTTTAGTAGGCAGAAGTCCAGTCCCCGTTAAAGGCCCCTGGACCCGAATGTTGGCCCTTTTCCCTTTGAAAAAAACCTCATCTCCCCAGTTTTCAGGTATCAGTTTTGAGGACGCATTTGGCACTCCAAACGCAGTAATAGTTCTAAGTGGTGGCAGTTTTGGTCTAGGAGAAATCCTGTGTCATTTGGAATTTTAGCAGGCAGAATCCTGTACCCTACCACAGGCCCCTGGACATGAACAGCAGCCCTTTTCCCTGTAAAACAAAAGTCACTCTCCCCAGTTTCCTGATACCAGTTTGGAGGAGGTGTTTGGCACTCCCAAGGCATTGACGGTTGTAAGTGGTGGAAGCTTTTGTCTGGGAGAAATAGTGAATGCCCCTAAGGCATATCCCAAAATTCCTGCATCCCTCCCTATAGAGACTTGGACTTGCCCATGGGGATACCCCTGGAGATGCCTGGCATCCCCCCAGGAATCTGAGGAGACCCAGAAACGGGGAGGTGACACTTTGGGGACCTGCCCAGAGACACCTGGATACTCCCCCGCCAGCGAAGTTTTGTCAAATTAAATTTGGAAGGAGCCCTCCCCTAAAGTCATTTGGACTTACCCATGGCAACACTGGACCCGCCTCAGGAGTCTGAGGGGGTCAAAAAATGGGGGGGAACACCTTGGGGACACCCCTGGGGACACTGGGAACTCTCTTTTGGGGACTTGAGCTCTCCAGAATTTACTGGACCACTCCCTAAAGTCATGTGGACTCACCCATGGGGACACCTGGGATGCCCCCTGGGGACATTGGGACATCCCAAAGCTCCTGGATCTCTCCCTTGGGGACACTGGAATCTGCCATGTGGACATGGAGAAGCTCAAAGCTCTGGATTCTCCCCTAAAGAGACTTGGACTCGCCCATGGGGTTACCTGGGACATTGGGACCCCCCATGGAGACATTGGAAAATCCCAAAATTCCTGGATCCCCCGCTAAAGTCACTTGGACTCACCCAAAAAATTCCAAAAATATATCCCAAAATATTCCAAAACACACCCACCCCCCTAAAAAAAAATCACAAAAAAATTGAGGAAAAATTTTCAAAAAAATCCCTTAAAAATTCCAGAATTTTTTACCCGTCTGGGAGTTTCATCCCTGTCCAGATAGTTTCCCAAAATAAGAAAAAAAAAAAAAATCCCTTAAAAATCCAAAAGAAATCCTAGAAAAACTGATAAAACATTCCCAAAAAATCCCTGTAATTTCTCAAGAGTTTCATCTCGACCCAAAACCTGCCTCAAAAATCCCCCAAATTCCCCAAAACCCCACCAAATTACCAAAAAAAAAAAAAAGAAAAAAAAGGTAAAAATGTTTTTTAAATCCTTCAAAATTCCCCAAAAACTCCCCAAAATTCCCCAAACCTTTGCATATCTTAGACTTCCATCCCAACCTGAAACCTGTGTGAAAATCCCCCCAAAATAATAATAATTAAAAAAAAAAACCACGCAAAAACCCTTAAATTTTTTTGAAAAAAAAAAGCTCAAAATTCCCAAAAAATTATAGAAAAAGTTCCGGAAGGTTCCTCACCTGTCCAGGATCCGCTCCACCTGCTGCAGGCACTGGGGGAGGCCCAAGCACCTGCTTTCCAGGGCTGCCCAAAATAGCGAAAACACCCCTGAACCCCCCCGAAAAATACCCCAAAATATTCCCAAATAAATTCCCAAATTTCTTACCTGTGCAGAATCTTCATCCTCACCCAAAATCCCCCCCAAAACCCCCCAAAATTCCCCAAAAACCCAAAGGAAAAAAAATCTTTCAATAATCACAAAAAGAAAAATCTTAAAAATTCCCAAAAAATTCCCGACTTTTTTTTTCCTGTGCAGGAGTTTCATTCCAGCTCAAAAAAAAAACCTCCTCAAAAAAAACCTCCCAAAAAAATCCCAAAAACCAAACAAAAAATTCCCTAAAAAAATTAAATAAATGCTAAAAAAAACCTGCTCAAATTCCTCAAAACTTCCCCAAATTTCTGTCTATCCAAGAGTTTCATCCTGACTGAAAACCTGTGTGACAAATTCCAAGAAATGTCAAAAAAACACTCACAAAAAAAACCCTAACAAATTTTCTAAAAACCCCTAAAAGTTCCCTAAAAATTCCCTAAAAATTCTCTAAAAATTCCCCAAAATCCCCAACATTTTTAGGCATCTGGGAACTTTATCCCAACCCAAAAGCTGACCAAAAAATCTCCCAACTTCCCAAAAAAAACCCCAAAAAATTCCCCCAAAAATTTTTAAAAGCACTAAAAATCTCAAAAAAATTCCCGAAAAATTCCAGCAAGAATTGCTGCCCTTTCTAGGAACTGCTCCATCTCCTGCAGGTGCTGGGGGTTGCTGAGCATTTCCAGGGCCCTTCCTGACTGGTGGGCAGGGGCAAAAATGCCAAAACCTTGCAGCCAGAGACAAGGCCGAGGCCATAGCAGAGCTCGTTCAGACACAGGAGCTGCTACAGGCACTCGGCCCAGACCTGGGCACGGCACGATTCCAAGGATTCCTGCGGAGAAAAATCAGGAAAAAATTGGGAAACACTGGGAAAAAAATCTGGGTGAAATGGGACACAAAATGGCCAAAAAAACCAAAAATTGCAATAGAAATGTCCACAAAAATCCTAACACCTGTACTAAAATACCCCAAATCTGCCAAAATTCCAAGGATTTCTGGGAAAAATATTGGAAAGAACTCCTAAAAAATCTACTAAAATACAGTAAATTCACGAATACAAGCCGCACGGAATATAAGCCGCACTGCTGGTGTGTTGGCAACATTGTTGCCTTTGTTAATAGATAAGCCGCACCCGGAATATTAGCCGCACTTTAGTTCACAGCGAACTTTCACAAAATCGTCATTTAGTAACACAATCGCGGGATCGCCGGGGCTTACTGGTTTACTGCCGACCTCGGAAACATTGTTTCCAAGTGAAAAAAGACACACCCTTTATTTACAAGCCGAAAAAGACAGGAACAATAGTGTGGTCATTTTGCGAGCATTCCCAATGGATCCGCGTTGCCTTTAAACAGCCGCTCAGCCGCGCGGGCAGGCATCTGAGCTCCGAGCGGAGCCACATCTCCGTGCTCCGTGCTGGCACAGGAGCGGTCGTTGTAGCCCTTGCGGTCCGCGGGGGGAGCGGCCCCGTTTTAGCCCCCGCGGCCCGCGGGGGGAGCGCCGCTCTGGCCCTCACAGTCCGCGGGGGGAGCGGCCCCGTTTTAGCCCCCGCGGCCCGCGGGGGGAGCGCTGCTCTGGCCCTCGCAGCCCGCGGGGGAAGCGGCCCCGTTTTAGCCCCCGCGGCCCGCGGGGGGAGCGCCGCTCTGGCCCTCGCAGCCCGCGGGGGAAGCGGCCCCGTTTTAGCCCCCGCGGCCCGCAGGGGGAGCGCCGCTCTGGCCCTCGCAGCCCCGCTGGGGCAGCGGCCCCGTTGTAGCCGTTGCGACTGTGGGGGGAGCGGCCGTTGTAGCCCTCTCCCTGTGGGCTGAGCAGCTCCCCCAGCCCTCTCCCTGCGAGCCGATTGCCCGCTTCATCCCTCTCCCTGCGGGGAGAGAGGCTCCCCCAGCCCTCTCTCTGCGAGCCCAGCCAGCCCCGTAGCCGCACAAGACTGAAAACACTTTAAAAAGTACAGAGAAATATCACACACTTTTATCGAACTGCCGAGGTAACTCACCCCGATAACAACCCCCACCCCTCAGTAACGCCGCCATCCACAGGCAGGCAATAAGCTGTTCTCTGATTGGTTCATCGTCGGAACAACGGGAAACCATGGATTTCAGACTGTTTTGGCTCGGGACTGGACCAGCATGATACTAGGTAAGGGCAGACATCACATTTTTGTCCATAGATTAGCCGCACCGGAATATTGGCCGCATTTTCGGGTTTCCACCAAAATTTTAGTCTTCTTGCTGCGGCTTGTATTCGTGAAATTACTGTATATTAAAAAAAAGCCAAACCAAAAAATCCATCACAAAGTCCTTAACTGGACACCTTAAATCTGCACTGAAACACCCAAAGTCTGCACTAAAACACTCCAAACCTTACAAAATTCCAAGGATTTCAGAGAAAAAACATTGGGAAAAAATCTGGAAAAAAACCCAGGAAAATCTCCAAAAATTTTCACTAAGAAATACAAAAATCCCCTAAAAATCACACTAAAAATGACCAAAAAAGTCCTAAAATCTGCACTAAATAACCAAAAATATGTCAGAATTCCAAGGATTTTTGGGAAAAATGTTGAGAAGGAATTTCTAAAGAAATCTTCCCTTAAATGGCAAAAAATTCCTAAAAATCCCCTCAAAGTCCCAAAATTGGTCACTGGACACCCCAAATCTGCACTAAATGACCAAGAAATGGTCCCAAATCCGGGGAAATTCCAGGGATTATTGGGAAAAAAGTTGAGGAAAAAAAATTGGGAAAAGTTCTTCCTTAAAAATACTAAAACACACTAAGAAAAAGTTGGTGTAAAAAGCTCAAAAAAAACCAACTCCAAAACCAAGAAACAACAGCAACAACAAAAAAAAGTCCAAACCCAAAAGAAGTCCTAAAAGGGACCGTGGGAGCTCCAAAACCTGAAAAAAAAAAAAAAAAAAAAAGGCCCCTAAACAGGTGACACTTCAGGAATATCTGAAGGGGAAAAAAAAATTCCCAAAAATCTTGAAAAATATCTGCAAATCCTTCCCCCCACCCACAAAAAAAGTCTTAAAATCAGCTCCGAGATGCCGAAATCTGCCCAAAATTCCCAGGATTTCTGACCACAAATAGCACTGAGCGGATGTTGGGACCCTTTTCTGACACCCAGGATCCCCAAAATTTCCCTTCCCCCATTCCCAATATACCAAAGATTCCCCACCCCCAAAATCCTCCCCAAATTGCCCCTCCCCCACCCTCAAGACTCCCCAAAATCCTCTAAAATCCCCTGCCTCACACCTTAAATCCCCTCCAAATCCCAAAATTCCCCCCAAACCCCACTTAATCCCCTCCCCCAAGGGAAAATTTTCCCCTAAATCTCACCAAATATTTCCTGCCAAAATGCCCGGTTCCTCGCGGGCTGGGGGGGGAGGGGCTGCAGAAAGGAAAGAGAGAGGGAGGGGATCAGTGCGGGGGAGGGGCAGGGGGATTTGGGCATGTGGGAGGGGAAATTGGGGGCATTTTGAGGGGTCCTACAGTGGTGGGGAGAGGGGAATTTTGGGGAGTTTAGGGCAAATGTAAGGGAATTTGGGGCAAGCTTGGGGATTTTGGGAGGAGGTCCCTGGGTGGGGGAGGAGAATTTAGGGAGCTTTGGGCAGATTTTTGGACAATTTGGGGAAATTTTGGGGGATTTGAGGGAAATTTAGGGAAAATTTTGGAGATTTTGGGGGTCCCATGGGTGGAGGAGGGAAAATTTAGGGGAATTTAAGGCCAATTCGGGAGATTTTGAGGAATTTAGGGAAAAATTAGGATGGATTTGAGGGAGATTTTAGGGGGCCCATTGCGTGGGGGAGGGGAAAGTTGGGGCAAATTTGGGGGGAATTTAGGGCAAATTTCGGAGATTTGTGGGGGGTCCCAAAGGTGGGGGAGAGGGACTTGGAGGGGATTTGGGGAGATTTTGGGGGGAGGGACATTTGGTAGGGGTTTGGGGGACATTTTAGTGGGTCTGTGGGTGGAGGAGGGGAAATTTGGGGTATTTGGGGGATATTTGGGGAAAATCTGATGGGGGGGGGAGCGGCTCCCACGGGTGGGGGAGGGGAGTTGGAGCCGGTAGGGGAAGGGAAATTTGAGGAATTTTGGGGAACTGGGCGGGGAGGGGAGATTTTGGGGAATCCTGGAGATGGGGTAGGGGAATTTGAGGGTGTTTGGAGGAAACTGGGGGGATGTTTTGGGAACATTTTGGGGTCACTTCAGAAGATTCTGGGAATATTTTGTGGATATTTTGGAAATATTCTTGGAGAAATTTTGGGAATATTTTGGGAATGTTTTGCGAAGATTCTGGAGACATTTTGGGGACATATCAAGAATATTGTGGGGGATATGTTGGGAACATTTTGGGGACATTTAGAGAAGTTTCTGGGGGATATTTTTGGGATATTATGAGAAAAAGTGTTTTGGGAAATTCTGGGGACACCTTGGGGAATACTTTGGGGATATTCTGAGAAGATTCTTGGGGACATTTTGGGGACACTTTGAGAAGATTCTGGGAATATTTCAGGAACATTTTGGGAACACTTCTGGACCACCGTGCCACCATTTTTGTGGATTTTTGGGGGAAACGTTTTAGGGATTTTCTCTCACCCAGCAGCACCCGCAGGGGGCGGGGGAGGGGCCGGTGGGGGGTGCCTGGCGCCCCGTGATCTTCACAACCCCCTCACTGTTCACCAGCAGCGCCGGCACTGGGGGAGGGGAGAGAAACAGGGTGAGGACCCCACGCCAAATTATCCCCCCCCCCACCCCCCAAATTACCAGGGGTCCTGGGGGGGCGGGGAGAGGGAGGGCAGTGTCCCGGTTTAAAGGGACAGTATTGCCAGGAAAAGGGAATTCAGGAACTCGCAGGCACAAAAAAGGTATAGGTTGGGAATAACAGTTCTTTACTGAAATATTTACAAGACAAACAAAAACAGCATCAGCTATACGAAGGAAAAAAAAAGAAAACCAGTGACAGAACAGAATGGAATTCAGTCCCAGTCCCTTTGTCAGTCACCGATGGCTCTCTGATGGACCAGGGCGGGCGGCGTCTCAGTCGCGGCTGCTGCAGGGGCAGGGGAGGGGGCCAGGTGACTTCACCCGCCCCAGGTGGAAGAAAAGGGTGAGGAAGGAAATTCTGCTCACCGTGGGCGTCCCAGTTCCCAGTTGTTCAGAGGAAGCAGGAAGCTTTAGCAGTCCAAATCCAAGAAGCCTGATCCCAACAGGAGAAAAAGAACCTCTCTCCTCCAGTTCGGCCGGCGAGCTGTGTAGTTCTCCTACCCCCAGTGTCCTCTTACTTGCGGAACACAAAAGCAGGACTCCACCTTTCCCTAATGGGCCATCATCGCTTCAGCAGTCCTTTATCTCCAGCTCTTAACGGCTAATAGGAGAGCCATCCCGGCTAGCTTAACATAATAATGGGAAAAATTTCTAAACCTCGCCAACCCACAACATTATCCACCCCAAATTTTTTCCATGCTAACATACTACATTAAATTAGAACCTTTAAATTACATACATACATGCAGTTACAGACACAGTATCATAGGTAGTTCACCCTAGAACAAGGTCTCCTTGGGGTATGCATCGGGTTTCTCCATCCTTTTGCATCACCCACCAGGTACAACCTGGTCCTTGAGCAAAAACCACCCCACTGACAGGATTGTCTTTGCTGGAGGCAGAGTTCACCCAAACAGTTTTCCCTAGCATACCTCTCATGTGTACCACTGGAACCTTATCCCCATCTGGTGTTCCCAAGAGCTCAGATTGGGCAGGGCCTGCTCGGTTAGTGGAACCTCGGGTATTCACTAACCATGTGGCCTTTGGTAGATTACTTTCCCAGTTCTTGAAAGTCCCCCCACCCAGTGCCTTCAAGGTGGTTTTAAGCAGGCCATTGCACCGTTCAACCTTCCCAGCTGCAGGTGCATGGTAGGGAATATGGTACACCCACTCAATGCCGTGTTCCCTAGCCCAGCTGTTTATGAGGCTGTTCTTGAAATGAGTCCCGTTGTCTGACTCAATTCTCTCAGGGGTGCCATGTCTCCAAAGGACCTGTTTCTCAAGGCCCAGGATGGTGTTCCGAGCAGTGGCATGAGGCACAGGGTAGGTCTCCAACCATCCGGTGGTGGCTTCCACCATGGTCAGCACGTAGCGCTTGCCTTGGCGGGTCTGAGGCAGTGTGATGTAGTCAATCTGCCAGGCCTCCCCATACTTATATTTGGACCAACGCCCACCATACCAGAGGGGCTTCACTCGCTTGGCCTGTTTGATGGCAGTGCACGTCTCACAGTCATGGATGACTTGAGAGATACTGTCCATGGTTAGATCCACCCCTCGGTCTCGTGCCCACTTATACGTGGCATCTCTGCCCTGATGACCTGAGGCGTCATGGGCCCATCGAGCCAGGAACAATTCTCCCTTGTGTTGCCAATCCAGGTCTATTTGTGACACCTCTATCTTTGAGGCCTGATCAACCTGCTCGTTGTGTTGGTGTTCCTCATTAGCCCGACTCTTGGGGACATGGGCATCCATGTGACGAACTTTCACAGGTAGCTTCTCTACCCGGGTGGCAATGTCTTTCCACTCGTCGGCAGCCCAGATTGGTTTTCCCCTACGTTGCCAGTTTGCCTTTTTCCACCTTTCCAGCCAACCCCACAGAGCATTGGCTACCATCCACGAGTCAGTATAAAGGTAGAACTTTGGCCACTTCTCTCTTTCAGCAATGTCCAGGGCCAGCTGAACAGCTTTGAGTTCAGCAAATTGACTTGATCCACCTTCTCCTTCAGTAGCTTGTGCAACCTGTCGTGTGGGGCTCCATACGGCTGCTTTCCACTTCCGGTTCATTCCCACGACGCGGCAGGAGCCATCGGTGAAAAGAGCGTAGCATGTTTCATCTGCTGGCAGTTGGTTATACGGTGGAGCTTCCTCAGCGCGGTTCACTTGTTCTTGCTCCTCATCATCGGCGAGACCAAAATTTTCACCTTCTGGCCAGTTCGTAATTATCTCCAAAATCCCAGGGCGATTTGGGTTTCCGATGCGGGCGCGTTGCGTGATGAGGGCAATCCACTTGCTCCATGTGGCGTCGGTGGCGTGGTGGGTAGAGGGAACCTTTCCTTTGAACATCCACCCCAGCACTGGTAGTCGGGGTGCCAGGAGGAGTTGTGCTTCCGTCCCAATCACCTCTGAGGCAGCTTGGACTCCTTCATAGGCAGCCAAGATCTCCTTCTCTGTGGGAGTGTAGTTGGCTTCAGACCCTCTGTAGCTCCGGCTCCAGAATCCCAGAGGTCGCCCTCGAGTCTCCCCAGGCACCTTCTGCCAAAGGCTCCAGGACAAGCCATGGTTCCCGGCTGCAGAATAAAGCACATTCTTTACCTCTGGTCCCGTCCTGACTGGGCCAAGGGCCACTGCATGAGCGATCTCCTGCTTGATCTGGGCAAAGGCTTGCTGTTGCTCAGCACCCCAGTGGAAATCGTTCTTCTTACGGGTGACCAGGTAGAGAGGGCTCACAATCTGGCTGTACTCAGGAATGTGCATTCTCCAAAAGCCTATGGCACCTAGGAAAGCTTGTGTTTCCTTCTTGCTGGTTGGTGGAGACATTGCGGTGATCTTATTGATGACCTCAGTGGGGATCTGGCGCCGTCCGTCTTGCCACTTTACTCCCAGGAACTGGATCTCTCGGGCAGGTCCTTTGACTTTGCTCTTTTTAATGGCAAAGCCGGCTCTCAGCAGAATCTGTATGATCTTTTCTCCTTTCTCAAATACCTCCACTGCCGTGTTCCCCCACACAATGATGTCATCTATGTATTGCAAGTGTTCTGGAGCCTCACCCTTTTCCAGTGCAGCCTGGATCAGTCCATGGCAGATGGTGGGGCTGTGTTTCCACCCCTGGGGCAGACGATTCCAGGTGTACTGCACGCCCCTCCATGTAAAGGCAAACTGAGGCCTGCACTCTGCTGCCAGAGGAATGGAGAAAAATGCGTTGGCAATGTCAATGGTGGCATACCACCTTGCTGCCTTGGACTCCAGCTCGTACTGGAGTTCCAGCATGTCCGGCACGGCAGCGCTCAGTGGTGGAGTCACTTCGTTCAACGCACGATAGTCCACAGTCAATCTCCATTCTCCATCAGACTTGCGCACGGGCCAGATGGGGCTGTTGAAGGGTGAGTGGGTTTTGCTGACCACCCCTTGGCTCTCCAGCTCACGGATCATCTTGTGGATGGGGATCACAGCATCTCGATTCGTCCGGTACTGCCGGCGGTGCACTGTTGAGGTGGCAATTGGCACTCGCTGCTCTTCCACCTTCAGAAGTCCCACTGCAGTTGGGTTTTCTGACAGTCCAGGCAAGGTGTTCAACTGCTTAATGCCCTCTACTGCAACAGCAGCTATTCCAAAAGCCCATCTGTATCCCTTTGGGTCTTTGTAGTAGCCACTCCTGAGAAAATCTATGCCTAGAATGGGCGGTGCCTCTGGTCCAGTTACAATCGGATGTTTCTGCCACCCCTCTCCTGTCAGGCTCACCTCAGCTTCCAGCAAAGACAATTCCTGTGATCCCCCCGTCACCCCAACAATGGAAACACGCTCTTCCTCCACATGTTCTGATGGTATTAGAGTGCATTGTGAACCAGTATCAACTAATACCCTGTATTCTTGTGGTTCTGATGTGCCAGGCCATCGGACCCACACCATCCAATAGACTCTGTTATCCCGTGCCTCTCCCTGGCTAGAGGCAGGGCCCCTCTAGCCCTGGCTATTATTCCTTTCCTGGACATACATAGTGGAGGTTCCTTCAAGTGGGTCTGACAGATCATCCTCCCTTCTGTAATGCCCAGCACCTTGGTCATGGGAGGTTGAGGCTACCTTCACTTTAGAGTAGCTCCCTCGGTTAGCATTTCCCTCCCTGAGTTGACGCACCCGTGCTGCCAAGACAGAAGTGGGTTTCCCATCCCATTTTCCCATGTCTTCCCCATGGTCACGCAGGAAAAACCATAGGTCAGCTCGTGGGGTGTACCCTCTTCCACTAGCTGAGGGGCGCGGGGTTGTAACCTTGGGGTATGAGGCTCGCACTGGTGCTGCCTTCATCTTCCTGATCTCCTCCCTCATCTCACTTATGTCACCTCTCATCCCCCTCACCTCCTTCATCTCCTCCCTCATCCCCCTCACCTCCTGGACCACGGAAGAAACCTGGGCCTGCACTACACCATTCATCATACTGTGAAAATCCCTAAGCTTATTAGCAACAGAGCTCACTGTTTCTCGGTGCTCATCAGCATTAATCATTGCAATGAAGGTGGTGTATTGAGATGGCCCTCGGTTTGCCAGGTTCCACAGCATGTGACCTGTGCACCTGACCTTGTCAGGGTCATTGTCATGCTGTCCATCCCTCCCAAAGAGTACCTCCAGTACTGCCACCTCTCTCAGCTGTTGAATCCCTTCCTCAACGGTTTTCCAATGCATTCTATTATGGTACTCCTGCATTCTTTCTCTGTTGACAAACCTCTCTCTTACACTCATTAAAAGCCGCTCCCAGAGGGGAAGTGGGCCTGGCTCCCTTACGAATATTTGGTCCACACCTGAGTCCTGGGACAAGGATCCCAAATTCCTTGCCTCTGTACCATCCAAGTGCACACCTGTACCCATGAGGTCCCAGACCCGAAGTAACCAAGTTGTCAAAGCCTCCCGGCCCCGTCGTGCAATATCTTTCCGCAGATTGCGGAGATTTTCATAAGACAGGGACTCAGTGATGATTTCAACCTCTGGCTCCCCTGCTGGTTGTGAGGGCCCTCCTCTCTGGTCCTCTTTGTCTAGGTGCCTTGTTTTCATTTTAGACTTCCTAGTTTCTACAGGGGCGACTGCTGCTGGCTGTGAGTGCCCTTGCAATTCAGCTGGACCCTGGGCAGATGTAACACCTATGGGTTCCACTACAGCATCACTGGATTCTCCCCCTTTATGGCAGGGCTTCTCACCAGCTGGGGAGAGGTACTCCTTCATCATCTGGCCCATCTCACGTATCTCCTTCACTAGAACCCCCACCCACTCCGGGTGGTTTCTTTCTGAGGTGGGCTGTGGGGCAGGGTCAGGCTCTGGGGCAGTATCCCTAGTCTCTGGGGTAGGGTCAGGCTCTGGGGCAGCATCCCTAGTCTCTGGGGTAGGGTCAGGCTCTGGGGCAGCATCCCTATTTCCTGGAGTAGGTATCAGAGTTGTTATCCAGCTCAATCCCCCGTTATCTCTTAATGTTAAATAGGACAAGCCTATCAGTAACACCAGCCACTGTATGATATCATTAGCATTCAGAGGAAATCTGAACCCCTCAAAAACTGGTGGGGTAGACCCAAAAATTTGGGTGAGGGGTTGGGAGAAAATTTCCCCTGGTGTTATTCCCTCACAGTAGGTGCCATTATTAAAGTAATCCCAAAAACATGCAGTTAGTGTGTGGTATCCCTGAATCCATGTACCCGCCGTCCAAAGGAAGTTAAAAATCCATGAATTCCTCACCTTATCAACCCATAAAGCAAGTTCGATAACAGTCACAGTCGCCTTAGTTACAGGGCCCATGCTTATGTAAGGGTTTGCAAATGGGAGATATACATGTATGAACACGTGCAGCCCAAACCAGATTAAACTGGACCACATGTTGCTAGCACACACACAAAAAAAACAATCTCAGGCAACTGAAGAACTGTTATTCCTTAACCTCTGCCTGCCCCACGTTCAGGCGCCAAGATCTGTCCCGGTTTAAAGGGACAGTATTGCCAGGAAAAGGGAATTCAGGAACTCGCAGGCACAAAAAAGGTATAGGTTGGGAATAACAGTTCTTTACTGAAATATTTACAAGACAAACAAAAACAGCATCAGCTATACGAAAGAAAAAAAAAAAGATAACCAGTGACAGAACAGAATGGAATTCAGTCCCAGTCCCTTTGTCAGTCACCGATGGCTCTCTGATGGACCAGGGCGGGCGGCGTCTCAGTCGCGGCTGCTGCAGGGGCAGGGGAGGGGGCCAGGTGACCTCACCCGCCCCAGGTGGAAGAAAAGGGTGAGGAAGGAAATTCTGCTCACCGTGGGCGTCCCAGTTCCCAGTTGTTCAGAGGAAGCAGGAAGCTTTAGCAGTCCAAATCCAAGAAGCCTGATCCCAACAGGAGAAAAAGAACCTCTCTCCTCCAGTTCGGCCGGCGAGCTGTGTAGTTCTCCTACCCCCAGTGTCCTCTTACTTGCGGAACACAAAAGCAGGACTCCACCTTTCCCTAATGGGCCATCATTGCTTCAGCTAGTCCTTTATCTCCAGCTCTTAACGGCTAATAGGAGAGCCATCCCGGCTAGCTTAACATAATAATGGGAAAAATTTCTAAACCTTGCCAACCCACAACAGGAGCCTAAAATGGGGAATGGGAACCAGAAATCCCAGAACGGGAACCAGAAACGGGAATGGGGAATGGGAACAGGAAATCCTGGAACTGGGAATGGGGAACGGGAACCAGAAATCCCAGAACCAGAACCGAGAGTGGGGAATGGGAACTGGGAATGGGGAAGGGGACCTGAAATCCTGAAACTGGGAATGGGGAACGGAAACCAGAAATGCGGATTGGGAACCAGAAATCCTGGAAGTGGAACCGGGAATTCCAGAATGGGAACCGGAAATGCGGAATGGGAACCAGAAATGGGGTACTGGAACCAGAAATCTTGGAACTGGAACTGGGAATGGGGGAACAGGAACTGGAAATGGGGAATGGGAACTGGAAATTTGGATTGGTAACCAGAAATCCCGGAACCAGAAATCCTGGAACTGGAACCAGGAATGGGGGATTGGGGATCGGGAATGGGGAACAGGAACGGGAACCGGAAATCCTGGAGTTGGGAACGGGGAATGGGAACCGGAAATTGGTAATTGGGAACCGTAAATCCCAGAACTGGAACCGGGAATGAGAATTGGGAACTGGAAATTCTGGAATGGGAACTGGATATGGGGAACAGGAACCGGAGCTGGGAACTGGGAATTGGGGGTTGGGAACCGGAAATCCCGGAACTGGAACTGGGAATGGGGAATGGGAACTTGAAATCCTGGAATGGGAACTGAGAATGGGGAACGGGAACCAGGAATGGGGGACGGGAACTGGAAATCCTGGAACTGCAGCCGGGAATCCCAGATTGGGAACTGGGAATCGGGAATGGGAACCGAAAATCAGGAATTCCCACCCCAAAATCAGGAATTGCCACCCAATATTGGGACTTCTAGTACCAAAAGCTGGGAATTTTGTCCCGTTTTTGGGGTAGTTTTGGGGGTTTTCGGGATCCATTTTTTGGGCTGATTTTGGGTGATTTATGTAATGATTTTGGGTGGTTTTTGGGCAGATTTTTGAGGTGATTTTCGGTGATTTTGTGGTGATTTTTGGGCTGATTTTTAGACATTTGGTGGGATTTTGGGGGTGATTTTTAGTGATTTTAGGGCTGATATTTGGGGCTAATTTTTGGCATGATTTTGGGTGATTTTGGGGGTGCTTTTTGGTGATTTTTGGACTGTGCTGATTTTTGGGTGATTTTGGTGATTTTTGGATTGATTTTGGCTGATTTTTTGGGTGATTTTTGGGTGATTTTTGGACTGATTTTGGGCGATTTTTGGGGTGATTTTTGGGTGATTATTGGACTTTTTGGGGGGTGATTTTTTAAATGATTGTTGTGATTTTTGATGATTTTTGGGCGATTTTTGGGGTGATTTGTTTGTGACTTTTTGGCTGATTTTTGGGATGGTTTTGGTGACTTTCGGACTGATTTGGGGTGATTTTTGGACTTCCTTTGGGTGATTTTGGGATGATTTCTTTGTGACTTTTTGGCTGATTTTTGGGGTGATTTTGGCGATTTTTGGGATGACTTTGGGTTGATTTGAGCTGATTTTGGGTGATTTTTGGACTGATTTGGGGTGATTTTTGGGTGATTTTTGGATTTGAGTGATTTTCGGGATATTTTTTTTGGGTGATTTTGGACTGATTTGTGGTGATTTTTTGGGTGATTTTTGGGTGATTTTTGGTGATGTTTGGACTGATTTGGGGTGATTTTTGTGTGATTTTTGCACTTATTTAGAGTGATTTTGGGGGTGATTTTTGGGGTGATTTTTGGGGTGATTTTTGTGATTTTTTTGTGATTTTTTTGTGATTTTTTTTGGTGATTTTTGGACTGATTTTTGGACTGATTTTTAGACTGATTTTGGGTGATTTTTGGGCTAATTTTGTCTGATTTTGGGTGATTTTGGCTGATTTTGTCTGATTTTGGCAGTTTCCCCCCCAGACTATTTCGTGATCTGCGTGTTTGATCTGATTTTGGCTGATTTTGGGTGATTTTGGCCATTTTCCCCCCAGATTCCTTCATGATCCGCCTGTGTGACCTGTTTTTGGGTGATTTTGTCTGAGTTTGGGGTGATTTTTGTACTGATTTTGGGTAATTTTGAGCTGATTTTGGGGTGAATTTGTCTGATTTTGGGTTACTTTGTGTGATTTTGTCTGATTTTGGATGATTTTGAGCTGATTTTGAGCTGATTTTGGGTGATTTTGTCTGTTTTCGTCCGTTTTCCCCCCAGATTCCTTCGTGATCCGCCTCTTTGCAGCATGGAGCTGGGGCAGTTCCCAGCCAGGACCCCCCTGTACGCCGTGTGCCAAGCCTGGATTGGCCACAGCCCCGCCCCCACCCTGCCCCCAGACCAGGTCAGCACTGGGACAAACTGGTTTGTACTGGGAGGGACTGGGAGGAAAAAATCCCGGGATTTTAAGGCAAAACATGGGGATTTTAGGGTGAAAAATGGGGATTTTAGGGGTGAAAATGGGAATTTTGGGCAGAAAAGGAGGAATTTTAGGGATGAGAAGAGAACTGGTAGGGACTGGTTTGAACTGGTTTATACTGGGATGGTCTGGGAGCAAAAAACCCGGAGGTTTTAGGGCAAAAAATGGGGATTTTAGGAGTAAAAAATGGAAATTTAAGGTGAAAAATGGGAATTTTGTGGGGAAAAACGAGACTAGGATATACTGGGAGGGACTGGTTTATACTGGGATGGACTGGGAGCAAAAAACCTGGTGGTTTTAGGGCAAAAAATGGGGATTTTAGGGGAAAAATGGGAATTTTGGACAGAAAAGGAAGAATTTTAGGGATGAGAAGAGGACTGGGAGGAACTGAGAGAAACTGAGAGGGACTGGTTTGTACTGGTTTATACTGGGAGGAAAAAACCTGGAAGTTTTAGGGCAAAAAATGGCGATTTTAGGGGTAAAAAATTGGAATTTAAGGGAAAAAATGGGAATTTTGGGGGGAAAAATGGGACGGGGATATACTGGGAGATACTGGGAGGGACAGGGAGGGACTGGTTTGAACTGGAAGAGACTGGGAGCAAAAAACCTGGCGGTTTTAGGGTGAAAAATGGAATTTTAGGGGCAAAAATGGAGATTTTAGGGGGGTAGATGGGAGTGGGTTATACTGTGTTATGCTGGGAGGGATTGGGAGGGATTGAGTTATACTGGGAGCAACCAGTCCATACTGGTCTGTACTGGTCAGTACTGCTCCATACTGGTGCATACTGGTGTGTACTGGTCCATACTGGTTTATACCGGTCTGTACTGGTCCATACTGGTGCATAGCAGTCCATACTGGTCCGTACCAGTCCATGCTAGTCTGTACTGGTCTGTACTGGTGCACGCTGGTTTATACTGGTCCATACTGGTTTGTACTGGTCTGTATTGGTCCATAGCAGTCCATACCGATCTGTACTGGTCCGTACTGGTGTGTACTGCTCTGTACTAGTTTGTACTGCTCCGTACTAGTCCATACTGACCCGTACTGGTCCATACTGGCCCATATTGGCCCATATTGGCCTGTACTGGTCCATACCAGTCCATAGTGCTCTGTACTAGTCCCTACTGGTCCATACTGGTCTGTACTGGTCCATACTGGTCTGTACTGGTCCATACTGATCTGTACTGGTCCATACTGGTTTATGCTGGTCCATACTGGTCCGTACTGGTTGCAGGCCCCCCCCAGAGCCGAGGACGTTCTGTCCCTGCCCCCCCCGCCCTGGCCCCGTGTGTCCCCTCCCCCCTGGGGCCTGATGAGGGCAGCGAGGCCCCGGACCAGGTGAGCCCAAAATCCCCAAATTCACTCCATAATGGGATCAAAATCCCCCCAAATTCACCCCAAAATCAGCCCCAAGCTCACTCCAAAATTGGACCCCAAATTCACCCCAAAAATCCCCAAATTCACCCAAAAATCAGCCCCAAAAACCCCTGAATTCACCCATAATTCACCCCAAAATGGGACCAAAATCCCCAAAATTCACCCCAAAATCAGCCCCCAAAACCCCCCAAATTCACCACAAATCAGCCCCAAATTCGCCAAAATTCACCCCAAAATTCACCCAAAATCACCTCAAAATGGGACCAAAAACCTCTCAAATTCACCCCAAAATTCAGCACAAAAACCCCAAAATTCACCACCAAATCCCCCAAATTCACCCCAAACTCAGCCCCAAAATGGGACCAAAAATCCCCCAAATTCACCCCAAAATCCAGTCCAAGTTCACCCAAACTCACTCCTAAATCAACCCAAAAATCCCCAAAATTCATCTCAAAATGGGACCCCAAATTGGGATCATAAAATCCCCCAAATTCACCCCCAAATCCCCCACATTCAGCCCAGAATTCAGCCCTAAATTCACCCCAAAAATCTCCAAATTCACCCCAAACTCCTGCCTCAAAATCCCCCAAATTCACCTCAAAATGAGACCCCAAAATTCCCCCACATTCAGCCCCAAAATACCCCAAATTCACCCCAAAAATCTCCCAAATTCACCCCAAATTCCAGACCCCAAATCCCCCAAATTCACCTCAGAACGAGACCCCAAAATTCCCAAAATTCAGCCCCAAAATACCCCAAATTCACCCCAAAAACTTCCCAAATTCACCCCAAATTCCAGGCCCAAAATCCCCCAAATTCACCCCAAAATCAGCCCCAAAATGAGACCAAAAATCCCCCAGATTCACCCCAAAATCAGCCCCAAATTCAACCCAAAATTTATCCCAAAATGGGACCAAAAATCCCCAAAATTCACCCCAAAATCAGCTCGAAAATGTGATCAAAATTCACCCCAAAATGGGACAAAAATCCCCCAAATTCACTTCCAAAATCTCCCAAATTCACCCCAAAATGGGACCCCAAAAACCCCAAAGTCACCCCAAAAATCCAGCACCAAAATCTCCCAAATTTACCCCAAAATTCCCTCCAAAATGGGACCAAAAATACCCTAAATTCACACCAAAAATTCAACCCAAATTCACCCTAAAGATCCCCAAAATCCTGCCCCAAAATCCCCCAAATTCACCCCAAAATGGGACCTCAAAATCCCCAAAATTCACCTCAAAATCAGCCCCAAAATGGGACCCCAAATCCCCAAAATTCAGCCCAAAATCAGCTTCAAATTTGACCAAATTCACCCCCAACCCCCCCAAATTTACCTCAAAATCCAGCCCAAAACCCCCCAAATTCACTCCAAAATCAACCCCAAAAATCCCCAATTCACCCCAAAACTCAGCCCAAATTTGCCCCAAAAATCCCCCCAAATTCCCCCAAAATTGCCCCAAAACTCCCCAAATTCACCCCAAAATCGGTGCAGAAATCCCCTGAATTTACCCCAAAATGTTCCTGAATTCACCCCAAATCCAGCTCCAAAATCCCCCAAATTCACCCCAAAAATCCCCAAAATTCACCCCAAAATGGGATCCTAAAACCTCCCAAATTCACCCCTAAATGGACCCCAAAATCCTCTGAATTCACCCCAAAATCACCCCCAAAAAAGGATCCTAACATCCCTCAAATTCATCCCAAAATTCAGCCAAAAAACGCCACAAATGCGCCAAAAATTCACCCCAAAATGGGACCCCAAAACCCCTCAAATTTATCCCAAAATGGGATCCTAAAGTCCCCCAAATTCACCCCAAAAATCTCCCAAATTCAGCCCAAAATGGGACCCCAAAAACACCAAAGTCACCGCAAAAATCCAGCCCCAAAAACCCCGAAATTCACCCCAAAATCTCCCCAAATTCACCTCAAAATGGGACCCAAAAAGAACTCCAAAATCTCCCAAATTCACCTCAAAATGAAACCCCAAAATCTCAAAAATTCCCCCCAAATTGCCCCAAAACTCCCCAAATTCACCCCAAAATGTGTCCAGAAATCTCCTGAATTTACCCCAAAATGAGATTCCAGAATGTTCCCGAATTCCCCCCAAATCCAGCCCCAAAATCCCCCAAATTCACCTCAAAATCAGCCCCAAAATCCCCTGAATTCACCGCAAAAATCTCTAAAGTCACCATAAAATTCAGCCCAAAGTAATCCCAAAAGGGGATCCTAAAATCCCCCAAATTCTCCCCAAAATTCAGCCCCAAATCCCCCAAATTCTCCCCAGAATTCAGCTCAAAATCCCCCAAATTCACTGCAAAAATCTCCAAATTCATGCCAGATTCCCCCCCCAAAATCCCCCAAATTCAGCCCAAAAATCCCCGAAATTCACCCTAAAATGAGCCCTTAAATCCACAAAATCCTGCCCCAAAATGAACCCCAAAATCCCCAAAATGTGCCCCAAAATCCCCCAAGTTCACCCCAAAATCTCCCAAATTCACCCCAAAATGGAGTGACCAGTGACTGACAGTGACCAGTGACTGACAGTGACCAACAGTGACCAGTGACCGACAGTGACCAGTGACTGACAGTGACCAACAGTGACCAGTGACTGACAGTGACCAGTGACTGACAGTGACCAACAGTGACCAGTGACTGACACTGACCAGTGGCTGACAGTGCCCAGTGACTGACAGTGACCAACAGTGACCAGTGACTGACAGTGACCAGTGACTGACAGTGATCAGTGACTAGTGACTGGCAATGACCAGGTACTCACAGGGACCAGTGACCCACAGTGACCAGTGGCTGACAGTGACTGACAGTGACCAGTGACTGGACAGTGACCAGTGACTGACAGTGACTGACAGTGACCAGTGACTGGACAGTGACCAGTGACTGACAGTGACTGACAGTGACTGACAGTGACTGACTGTGACCAGTGACCCACAGTGACCAGTGACTGACAGTGACCAGTGACCAGTGACTGACTGTGACCAGTGACTGACAGTGACTGACAGTGACCAGTGACTGACTGTGACCAGTGACCAGTGACCAGTGACTGACAGTGACCAGTGACCAGTGACAGACTGTGACCAGTGGCTGACAGTGACTGACAGTGACCAGTGACTGACAGTGACCAGTGGCTGACAGTGACTGACAGTGACCAGTGACTGACAGTGACCAGTGACTGACAGTGATCAGTGACTAGTGACTGGCAATGACCAGGTACTCACAGGGACCAGTGACCCACAGTGACCAGTGGCTGACAGTGACTGACAGTGACCAGTGACTGGACAGTGACCAGTGACTGACAGTGACTGACAGTGACCAGTGACTGGACAGTGACCAGTGACTGACAGTGACTGACAGTGACTGACAGTGACTGACTGTGACCAGTGACCCACAGTGACCAGTGACTGACAGTGACCAGTGACCAGTGCCTGACTGTGACCAGTGACCAGTGACCAGTGACTGACAGTGACCAGTGACCAGTGACAGACTGTGACCAGTGGCTGACAGTGACTGACAGTGACCAGTGACTGACAGTGACCAGTGACCAGTGACTGACAGTGACCAGTGGCTGACAGTGACTGACAGTGACCAGTGACTGGACAGTGACCAGTGACTGACAGTGACTGACAGTGACTGACAGTGACTGACTGTGACCAGTGACCCACAGTGACCAGTGACTGACAGTGACCAGTGACCAGTGACTGACTGTGACCAGTGACTGACAGTGACTGACAGTGACCAGTGACTGACTGTGACCAGTGACCAGTGACCAGTGACTGACAGTGACCAGTGACCAGTGACAGACTGTGACCAGTGGCTGACAGTGACTGACAGTGACCAGTGACTGACAGTGACCAGTGGCTGACAGTGACTGACAGTGACCAGTGACTGACAGTGACCAGTGACTGACAGTGATCAGTGACTAGTGACTGGCAATGACCAGGTACTCACAGGGACCAGTGACCCACAGTGACCAGTGGCTGACAGTGACTGACAGTGACCAGTGACTGGACAGTGACCAGTGACTGACAGTGACTGACAGTGACCAGTGACTGGACAGTGACCAGTGACTGACAGTGACTGACAGTGACTGACAGTGACTGACTGTGACCAGTGACCCACAGTGACCAGTGACTGACAGTGACCAGTGACCAGTGCCTGACTGTGACCAGTGACCAGTGACCAGTGACTGACAGTGACCAGTGACCAGTGACAGACTGTGACCAGTGGCTGACAGTGACTGACAGTGACCAGTGACTGACAGTGACCAGTGACCAGTGACTGACAGTGACCAGTGGCTGACAGTGACTGACAGTGACCAGTGACTGGACAGTGACCAGTGACTGACAGTGACTGACAGTGACTGACAGTGACTGACTGTGACCAGTGACCCACAGTGACCAGTGACTGACAGTGACCAGTGACCAGTGACTGACTGTGACCAGTGACTGACAGTGACTGACAGTGACCAGTGACTGACTGTGACCAGTGACCAGTGACCAGTGACTGACAGTGACCAGTGACTGGACAGTGACTGACAGTGACCAGTGACCAGTGACTGACAGTGACCAGTGACCAGTGACTGACTGTGACCAGTGGCTGACAGTGACTGATAGTGACCAGTGACTGACTGTGACCAGTGACCAGTGACCGACAGTGACCAGTGACTGACAGTGACCAGGTACCCACAGTGACCAGTGACCAATGACTGACAGCGACCAGTGACTGACAGTGACCAACAGTGACCAGCGTGGCCACCTGGGCGTGTACTCCAACCTCTGCCAGGCCAGCGGCTGGATATGGCGGGTCATCAGGGAGTGATTGACTTGCCAACTGACAACTGACCAGTGACCCACAGTGACCAGTGACTGACAGTGACCCACAGTGACCCTCAGTGACCAGTGACTGACAATGACCAGTGACCAGTGACTGACAGTGACCAGTGACTGACTGTGACCAGTGACCAGTGACTGACTGTGACCAGTGACAGTGACCCATAGTGACCCACAGTGACCAGTGACCAGTGGCTGACAATGACCAGTGACCAGTGACTGACAGTGACCCACAGTGACCAAGAGTGATTCACAGTGACTGACAGTGACCCAGCACGGCCACCCAGGCGTGTACAGCAACGTGTGCCAGGCCAGCGCATGGATACCGTGGGTCATCAGGGAGTGACCAACTGACCAACTGACCACTGACTGACAGTGACCAACAGGGACCAGTGACGACCACTGACCATCAGTGACTGCCGGGCACTGGGAATTGGGAGAAATTTGAGCGAATAAAGGAAAATTTTTAAAAAAGTAATTGAATGACAGGGACTGGTTTGTACTGGGATAAACTGGGAGGGACTGGGAGGGAACTGGGATGGACTGGGAGAGACTGGGATGGACTGGGATAAACTGGGAGGGACTGGGAGGGAACTGGGATGGACTGGGAGAGAACTGGGATGGAACTGGGAGGGTACTGGGATAGACTGGGATGAACTGGGAGGGACTGGGAGGGAACTGGGATAGACTAGGAGGGGCTGGGATGGAATTGGGAGGGACTGGGAGGAAACTGGGGCACCCCCTACTGGTTTCCCATGGTACCAATGGGAGCAAGGCCATTTAGGGACACTCAGTGGCCATTTTGTGACACTTGGTGGCCATTTTGGGGACACTCAGTGGCCGTGGCCCCGCCATCGAATGCACTCAGGCCACACTCCCTTTCCCGCCACCATTTTTATTCCCAACCAATCAGAGCCCCCAGAGCCCCTCAGGGGGTGGACCCTTCTTCCCTGGCTCCCCCAAGTGGGCGTAGCCAGCAGAGGGGTGGGTGTGGCCTGCAGGGCAAGGGCGGTGCTTTGCCAGCACTGCAGCCAATGGGAGAAGGGGGCGTGGCCATGGGGCGTGGCCAGGGTCCACTGAGCCAGCAGGGTCCACCGGGGGGGGGGGGGGGTGGTGGTTGGGAGGAGCCCATTTTGAATCCCCTCCCCCTCCTCTTAGGCCCCGCCCACACTCCCCCAAACCCTACTCCATCTCCTCAGCTCCTCCCCCTTCCTCTAAACCCCTCTCCCACCCTTTCAGCCCCTCCCCCACCCCTCAGACCTCTCCTGAAGCCCCTCCCCCACTCCTCAAATGCCTCCCCTCCCTCTAAGCCCCTCGCCCACCATTTCAGCCCTTCCCTCTCTGAGCCCCGCCCTTTCCTCAGGCCCCTACCCCACCCCAGCCACTCCCCCTCAAATCTCATCCCTTCCCTCAAGCCCCTCCCCCACTCCTCAAGCCCCTCCCCTCTCTCTAAGCCCCTCCCCCACCCTTTCAGCCCCTCCACCACCCCTCAGACCTGTCCTGAAGCCCCTCCCCCACTCCTCAAATCCTTCCTCCTTTAAGCCCCTCCCCCACTCCTGAAACCCCTCTCCCACCCCTGAAGCCCTTCCCCCACACTTTCAGCCCCTCCTCCTTTCACCATTGGCCGAGCACTGCCCAGGGGGATGCAGTACCATTTTTTTTCCACCAGAGGGCATCTCTACCTGATGGGGTGGGGGCCTGCAGCACCGTGTTCTGTCCAACAGGGTTCAGAACAGCCTGTGGTGGCGGGGGCGGGGGCTACATTAGCAAGCTGTGTCCACCAGGGGGCTGAACTTCCTGGGTAAAGCCCCACAGGGGGACAGCAGTGCTCAGGGGGGCGGGTGGCTGCATTATTGGGTTGTGTCCACCAGGGGGCAGCACCATCTTGGTAAAGTGGGGGAACGCAGAACCGGCTTGTGTTTACCAAGGGTCAGCATTGCCCTGGGGTTGGGGGAGCAGTTCTGGGTTGTGTCCACCAGGGGGCAGCACTCCCCGGCGGGTGGTGATGCAGTGTAATGGGTTGCTCCACTAGGGGGCAATACTGTTGGCAGGGGTCGTTGTGTCCATCAAGGGCAGAACTCCCCGGTGGGGGATGAGGGAGTTATACTGCGTTTTGTCCATAAGGGGGCACCACTATTCAGACAAAGTGGGGGTGGGGGGGGAGATGGTGTTGCACTAACAGGTTTTGTCACCAGGGAGCAGCACTGCCCAGGGAGTGGGGGTGGGTAGGAGGGTGTGTGCAGTAGTGGGTTGACTCCAAAAGGGGGGCAGCACCGAGTGGAGAATGGGCACACAGTTTGTGTCCAGCAGGGGGCAGCGTTACCCTGGAGCTGAGGGCACCATACAGTTTTGTGTCAATGGGGGGAAAGCACAGCCCAGGGAGTTGGGGGCTGAAGTACTGTGTTGTGTCCAGCAGAGGTCCACACGACCTGAAGGGGGTGCAGGGGCTGCAGTAACTGGTTGGGACCGAAATTTCCCTTTTTAAGCTCAAATTCTCCTTTTTTATTCCCAAATTCTCCCTTCCAGGACCCAAATTCCCATTTTTGGTCCATTTTCTCCTTTTTGGGGCCAAAAAATCTCCTTTTTTATCCCCAAACTCCCTCTTTTGTACTCAACTTTCCCGTTTCCAGCCCCAAATTTCCCATTTTTAGGCAGAAATTCTCTTTTTTTCAGTCCTAAATTTTAAGTCCCAAATTTCCCATCTGGGCACCCAAATTTCATATTTTTGCCCCAAATTCTGCTTTTTTACTCCCCAATTTCCCTTTTTGAACCCAAAATTTCCATCGGGGTGCCGAATTCTCACATTTTTAGTCCCAACTTCTCCCTTCCTGGACCCAAATTCTCCTTTTTTGGTCCCAGATTTCTCATTTTTTCCCCCAAATTTCCCATTTTTATGTCTAAATTCTCCTTTTTTCATCCAAAATTTCCCTTTTCAGACGCGAATTTCCGATCTGTGAACCCGAAGTGCCCTTTTTTTGCCCCAAACTTCCCCTTTTTATGCAAATTTCCCCATTTTTAAGCCCCAAATTTTGTATTTTGGGATGTAAATTTCTCTTTTGTGGACCCCAACTCCCAATTTTTGCTCCCAAATTCCCCCTTCTCAGTCCAAAATTTCTCTTTTTTATTCCCAAATTCCCAATTTTAAGTCCAAATTCTCCTTTTTTAGACCCAAATTTTGTATTTTTGGACACAAATTTATCTTTTTTTGACCCAACTCCCAATTTTTTCCTCCCAATTTCTCCTTTTTAGTCCCAATTTTCTCTTTTTTATTCCCAAATTCCAAAATTTTAAGTCAAAATTCTCTTTTTTTGGACCCGAATTTCCTTTTTTGAGCTCAAATTCTCCTTTTTTATTCCCAAATTCTCCCTTCCATGACCCAAATTCCCATTTTTGATTCAATTTCTCCTTTTTGGGGCCAAAATTCTCCTTTTTACTCCCAAAATTGCTCTTTTTGGACTCAAATTTCCTGGTTTTTTGGCTCAAATTTCCCATTTTAGGTCAAAATCCTGTTTTTTACCTCCTCAATTTCCATTTTTAATCCCAAATTTCTGCTTTTTACACTCAAAATCTCATTTTCTGGTCCCAAATTTCCCTTTTTCTGTCCCAAAATCTGCTTTTTGGGAGCAAATTTCCATTTTTTAGTCCAAATTCCTCCCTTTTTGCGCCAAATTCCCCCTCTTGGACCCAAATTTTCCTTTTTGAGTCCCAAATTTTCCATTTTAGGTCAAAGGTCTCCTTTTCTGCTTCCAAATTTCCCAAGTTTTTGGATCCCTTTTTTGGTCAAAATTCTCTTTTTTTCAGTCCTATATTTTCCTTTTCAGTCCCAAATTTCCCATCTGGGCACCCAAATTTCACATTTTCACCCCAAATTCTGCTTTTTTACTCCCCAATTTCCCTTTTTGAACCCAAACTTTCCATCAGGGTGCCAAATTCTCACATTTTTAGTCCCAACTTCTCCCTTCCTGGACCCAAATTCTCCTTTTTTTGGTCCCAAATTTCTCATTTTTATCCCCAAATTTCCCATATTTGGGTGAAAATTCTCCCTTTCAGTCCCAAATTGCCTAATTTCCTGGACCCAAATTCTCATTTTTTGTCCAAATTCTCCTTTTTGGGGTCAAAATTCTCCTTTTTTAGTCCCAAATTTCCCTTTTCAGACCCGAATTTCCCATCTGGGCACCCAAATCCGCCTTTTTTTTTGCCCCAAAATTCCCCTTTCTAATCATATTTCCCCCTTTTTAGCCCTAAATTTTGTATTTTTGGACACAAATTTCTGTTTTTTGGACTCAAACTCCCAATTTTTTGCTCCCAAATTCTCCTTTTTTCTCAAAAATCTCCTTTTCTGCTTCCAAATTTGGCTTTTTGGATCCAAATTTCCCATCTGGGTGCCAAAATTTCCATTTTCAGTCCCAAATTCTCCCTTCCAGGACCCAAATTCCCATTTTTGGTCTATTTTCTCCTTTTTGGGGCCAAAAAATCTCCTTTTTTTATCCCCAAAATCCCATTTTTGGACGCAACTTTCCCATTTTTTGGCCCAAATTTCCCATTTTAGGTCAAAATTCTCTTTTTTAGCTCCTCAATTTCCATTTTTAGTCCCAAATTTCTGCATTTTACACCCAAATTCTGCTTTTTTGCTCCCCAATTTCCTTTTTCTGTCCCAAAATCTCTTATTTGGAACCAAATTTCCATTTTTTAGTCCAAATTCCTCTATTTTTGCACCAAATTTCTCTTTTCCAGTCCCAAATTTTCCATTTTAGGTCAAAGTTCTCCTTTTTTGCTCCCAAATTCCTATTTTTAGATCCAAACCTTGCCATCTGGGCACTAAAATTTCCATTTTTTAATCCCAAGTTCTCCCTTTTTAGGTCCAAATTCCCCTTTTTACCCCAAATTTCTCTTTTCCAGTCCCAAATTCTCCCTTCCTTGTCCCAAATTCCCATTTTTGGTCCAAATTCTCCTTTTTGGGGCCAAAATTCTCCATTTTTTAGCCCCAGACTTTCCCTTTCTGGACCCAAATTTCTCCTCTTTAGGCCCAAATTTCCTATTTTTGCTCCAAAATTTTCCATTTTTGGACCCAAAATTCTCAGCTGGGTGCCAAAATTTCCTTTTTTTCATCCCAAATTCTCCTTTTTTCATCCCAAATTTCCCTTTTCCATCTCAGATTTCCCTTTTCTTGCCCTAAATTTCC
This sequence comes from Catharus ustulatus, assembly GCF_009819885.2. Taxonomy (NCBI): domain Eukaryota; kingdom Metazoa; phylum Chordata; class Aves; order Passeriformes; family Turdidae; genus Catharus; species Catharus ustulatus. The sequence continues at coordinate 59,104 of NW_024879539.1, forward strand.
CCCTTTTGGATCCCATTGGATGCCCCCGGCTTATCCCGGAATCCATTTCCCGACAGCCACCTCGCCCACTTCCGCTACAAACCCCGCCCATTTCCTTTTTCTTCTGAGGCGACTTCCGCTCCTGCGGCCCGCTGCTGCCACCATGTTCCTACAGTTCTCCTTTTAGCCCCAAATTTCCCTTTTTTGGTCAAAATTCTCTTTTTTAGCTCCTAAATTCCCAATTTTTACGCCCAAATTCTCCCCTTTTACACCCAAATTCCCCATTTTAGACCCAATTTCTGCTTTTTGCACCCAAAATCTCCTTCTTCACACCCAAATTTCTCTTTTGGGCCAAAATTTCCCCTTTTGAATCCCAAATTTTCTTTTTTAGACCCAAATTCTCCCTCCATGGACCCCAATTTCTCTTTTTTCTCCCCAGATTTCCCATTTTTTGGTCAAAATTCTCCTTTTTGGACCCAAATTTCCCTTTTTGAGCCCAAATTCTCCTTTTTTATTCCCAAATTCTCCCTTCCAGGACGCAAATTCCCATTTTTTGTCCATTTTCTCCTTTTTGGGGCCATAATTCTCCTTTTTGCTCCCAAATTTCTCATTTTTATCTCCAAATTTTCCATTTTAAGTCTAAGTTACTCTTTTCTGGTCCAAAATTTCCCTTTTCAGACCAAATTTTCCCATCTGGGAACCCAAAGTCACCTTTTTTTGCCCCGAAATTCCCCCTTTTACCCAAATTTCCCCTTTTTTATACTCAAATTTTGTATTTTTGGACGCAAATTTCTCTTTTTTGGACCACAACTCCCAATCTTTCCTCCCAATTTCTCCATTTTCAATCCAAAATTTCCCTTTTTTATTTACAACTTGGAACTGCTCCCCCAACCCCAGGGCAGTGCTGCCCCTTGGTAAACACAACCCAGTTCTGCACTCCCCCACTTTACCCAGATTGTGCTGCCCCCTGGTGGACACAACCCAATACTGCAGCCCCCCCCCCCCCCCCACCTCCACCACCACAGGCTGTTCTGCACCCTGGTGGACACAACCCAGTATTGCAATGCCCCCACCTCTCTGACAGTGCTACCTGCTGGTGGACACAATCTGGTACTGCGCCTCCCCAACCACCCCCGCCCACAGGGAATGCTGCTCCCTGCTGGACACAATCTGGTACTTCAGCACCCGATGTCGTGGGCAGTGCTGTCCCCTGGAGGACTGTGCCTGAGTGTTGTCGACTGTGCCAGGGTGTGTGCGAGTGTGCCCCGAGAGTTCCTAAATACATGTGAGTGTTTTCGAGTGTACCCAAGTGTGTCAGAGAGTGCCCGAGTTTTTGTGATTGTGCCCGAGTGTTCTCGGATGTATGTGAGTGTTGTGCAAAGTTCCCGTGTATTTGATGTTGCCTCAGCGTGTGCGAGTTATGCGCGAGAATGCCGGCGTTTGGTTGACTGTGCCCGTTGCCGAGTGTCGTCGAGTGTGCCCGAGTGTTCCCTAGTGTGCCTGAGTGTGCCTCAGTAGATCGGGTGTATCTGAGTGTGTCTGGTTTTGTGTTCAAGTGTGCCCGAGTGTTCCCGTATGTTCCCGAATGTCTGTGAATGTTGTCGAGTGTGCTGGACTATATTTGAGTGTTCCCCAGTGTGTCCGAGTTTCCAAGAGATTGCAAATCGTCTTCTCCTTCTAACACAGTAAACACTGAAATGAAGCCCAACAAAGTTTTACTTCTGCCAAAACCTCTCCGGGTGATGCATTTTCTCACAAAGAGTTACATAACCATTTGTTCTGCATGTCTTGTCGCCTGAATTGAAAAGGAAAACTTATCGGTAACATATCACAGAATATTCCCATGCCTACACATCCCACATGATGCAGCAAGGTTATCCACTAATCCAGTGAGTACCTCTCTCCTGCCACATCTTGCTGAGCAACAAGGACGCTTTGGATCCTACCCAGATAAAAACCCAGCAGTGTGCCTAAAGGGGAGGAGAAAGCTTGCACAAGACACAGTTTTTTTTCTCTAGTAGTCGTGCTGAGATGCAGTGAAACTGAATGCCATGGCCGGGCAGTACCTTTTGCTTTGCCTGCGGATCAAAGACTGCAATTCGCTGCATCTTCTGTTTCTCCAGGGCACCTACGAATGGGTTCTCAGCATCTCAGCGTCTAACTACTGGCGCCGTTTTCCACAGAAGGCTTGAAGAACAATAGGAAACAGCAAAACTATCTCGCGTGGAACTACCCCCTACCATTTTCCGCTTACACCCATAGGCAGTGCACAGCAGCCTGGTGCTCTGCTGCTCCGTTCTTTGGACATGATATCCCGGTGCGCTTTGGTTCTGTCAAGAGGCGAACCGCACAGTAAAGATTCTGGTGACTGTGAAACGCTCCGAAGTTTTTCTTCAGCCAAAACCTCTCCTCATGATGCACATTCGCTTGAAGAACTACATAGCCCTGGGTTCTTCTTCTCTAGTCGACTGAATTGAAACGGAAATCTTCTCTGTAACATCACACGAAAGGAGTAGAGTTGAAGGCTTCTCTGGGCAAAGCCGGAAACACTCAAGCAAGAATAGTCGGGCATTCTCGGGAACATAGACACACTCTGGAACTTGGGAACATTCGGCCAAACTCAGGCAATCTCTGGCAAACTCGCACACACTCAGGAACATTCAAATACACTTGTGCATGCTCGACAACACGGACAGAAATTTGGGAACACTCGGGCACAGTGGAACATACTCAGACACACTCAAACGAAACCAGACAAACTCAGATACACTCGAACATACTGAGGCACACTCAGGCACACTCAAATACATTCAGACACAGTCAACAAGACTCAAATACATGGGGGCACAATCGACAACATTCACACATATTTGGGAACATTCAGGTAAACTCGGGAACACAGGAGCACACTGGCACACACACGGACATACTCGACAACACTTGGACGCATTCAATAACACTCGGGTACATTCGCACGTTCTCGAACACACTCAGACACACGCACCCGGGCAAAATGAGACACACACAGGCACACTCTACCTAACTCTGGCATTCTAGGGCACACCCGCACCCGCTGAATTTGAGTGTGCCCCAGTGTGTATGTGTGTGCTCTAGTGTATTTGTGTTCGAGCGTATCTGAGTGTGTGTGTTGTCAAGTGTGCCCAAGTTTATTAGTGTGCAGTTTCCTGAGGCTGGGGGAGCAGTAAGTGTTGTGTGCACTAAGGAGCAGTAATGCCGGGGGGGTGGAGGCGCAGTACTGAGTTTTTTACAGCAGGGACCAGCACTCCCTGGGTAGGTAGGGCACAGTACCTGGTTGTGTCCACCAGGAGGGAGCACTGCCCTGGTTTTGGGGGACTTCAGTACAAGGTTGTGTCCAGCAGATGGTGGCACTACCTGGGGGCACGCAGTACCGGTTTCTGTCCACGAGGGGACAGCACTGCCCAGGGGTGGTGGTGGTGGGGGTTGCAGTAGTCAGTTGTTTCCACCAGGGGCAGTACTGCCCATGTAGAGAGGGTTGAAAATCTGGGTTGGGTCCACTAGGGTTCAACACTACTTGAGGGAGGGGGTTGTGGTCACTGTGTCAGTTTGTGTCCACCAGAGAGCAGCCCTGACCTAGGGGTGGGGGGTGCCGTACCTTGTATTGTTCACAAGGGGGCAGCAGTGCTCTTGTGGTAGGGATGCACTATTAGGTTGTGTCCACTAGGGGTAAGCACTGCCTGGGGGGATGCAGTACTGTTTTTTGTCACCAGAGGGCATCCATGGGTGGAGTGGGGGGCTGCAGCACCGTGTTGTATCCACCAGGGTGCAGAACAGCCTGTGGTGGTGGGGGGGGGGGGGGCTGCATTACCAAGCTGTGTCCACCAGGGGGCTGAAATTCCTGGGTAAAAGCCCACAAGGGGGCAGCAGTGCTCAGGGAGATGGGTGGCTGCAGTGTTGGGTTTTGTCCACATGGAGGCAGCACATCCCAGGGGCTGGCAGGGTTGTAGTACTGGCTTGTGTTTACCCGAGGCAGCACTGACCGGAGGGTCGGTGTCTGCTTTACAGGGTTGTGTCCACCAGGGGGCAGCACGACCTGGGTGAAGCGGGGGGCACAGAACCAGATTGTGTTTACCAAGGGGTAGCACTGCCCTGGGGTTGGAAGGGCGCAGTTCCAGGTTGTGTCCACCAGGGGGCAGCACTGCCCAGGGAGTGGGGGGGCAGGGGGCAGTAGGGGGTTGACTCCAAAAGGGGGCAGCGCCATGTGGAGAATGGGCACGCAGTAACAGTTTGTTTCCAGCAGGGGGCAGCACTACCCTGGAGCTGAGGGTACCATACAGTTTTGTGTCAATGAGGGGAAAGCAAAGCCTTGGGAGTTGGGGGCTGAAGTACTGTGTTGTGTCCAGCAGAGGTCAGCACGACCTGAGGAGAGTGCGGGGGCTGCATACAGGGTTGGGTCCACCAGGTAAGAGCACTGCCCAGGCAGTGGGAGGCTGAAGTACCGAGTTGTGTTCACCAGGAAGCAGAACAGCCCGCGAGGGTTGGGGAGCGCAGTACCAGGTTTTGTCCATGAGGATGTAGCACTGCCTACGGGGTGGGGGCCGATAATTGTGGGTTGTGTCCACATGGGGGCAGCCGTGCCCGGAAGGTGCAGTACTAGGTTGTGTCCACCGGGGGCAGCATTGCCCCTGGGTTGGAAGCACACTACTGGGCTGTGTCCACCAGGAAGCAGAAGTGCATTGGTGGGGCACCGAGTGAAGGTTTGTGTCCATGAGGGTTCAGCACTGCCCTGGGGGAGGGGGCGCAGTACTGGGTGGTGTCGACTAGGGGGCTGGACTACTGGGAAAATGTAGGCGGAGGGTTGCTGTACAGGTTTGTGTCCACCAGTGTGCAGCACTGCCTGAGGGTGGGGTGGGGGGGGGAGCAACACCAAATTGTGTTCACCTGGGAGTAGTATGGTCCTGGAGGTGGGGGTGCATTATCGAGTTGTTTCCACCAGGGCAGCACTGCCCAGCAGGTCTTGGGCTTCAGGAGAGCAGGAGAGTATATGCTGGGGATAAGACATTCATTTTTTACTAAAACAAATCAAAACCAGACCTGTTGAAAATGACCTGGGGTCATTTCAACAGCCAGTAAACTGACTTAACACAACCAACCTTTGGCTTTTGCTCAATCCTTTGCTTTTTTCACCTGGGCCTTGAAGATCTGTCTATGTCTGTCTGTTGTCTCTGCCGATGTGTCACACTCTTCCTCTTGAGAAGCCATGGCTAATTGCAGCTGACTGGCTGGGTCTGCTTCCAGAAGAACTGGCAACTACAAGCTGGGAGCCTAGAGATACAGCACTTCAATGGGAAAAGTGCCTTCCATGAATCCTACAATCCCAGAATGGTTTGAGCTGGAAGGGACCTTACAGCTAGATCATCTTCTTCCAACATCCTGCCATGGGCAGGGGCACCTGCACCGAGTCCTGTCCATGCTGGCCTTGGACACTTCCTGGGATAGGGCTCTAGTAGGAACTCCAGCCTTCAAAGTAGCTTCGTAGCCTCCCAGCGATTCCTAACGGTGAAACGCCATGCCTACCGCTTGCCTTCCAGGCCGGCCAGCCCCTGGCAGCTGCTGCGGGAACCAGAGCCCCGGAAATGGGGATCACAACCCCAGATTTGTGTCGGTCTCTGCACAAGGCAAGCCAGACTTCTCACAACCAGACGTTTCAGCTCAGCACAGCAATGACAATATGCATGCTTTTGGGGAAGAAACTTCGAGGGTCTCCCTCACCCATGGTGTCTTGACACCTAGGCTGCTGAGGCTAGACTAATGCCTTATTTTGCCTTGCAGCTAAGAAATGTCATTGTTCTGGTGTGCATATAAAGGCACAGAAATTGGAAAAAATATATTTTGACTGGAAGGGCGCGGGCACACTGTGGCCACCAGTTGTCTGGAACCACGCCTGGGCCAACCTGGACCCGCCCTGCAAGGCTGCAGCACCGCCAACACAGCCCACTCAGCTATGCTCAGCTGTGCTCAACTGCGCTCAGCTCCACGGACCGAATTGCAAAAATGCAGCCAGAGCTCGTTCAAAATCAGAGTCAGCTAAGATTGCTGCTTGAAAAACTAAAGCACTGCCTTTGGGCTCCATCACACACAACTGATAGGTTAGCTCTTTGCCCAACTCCTTGTATTGCAGAGCCTGTGATCACTCAGAAAGATGCTCCAAGGCAGAATGGGTTCTTCAAGTACAGTAATTTCACGACCATAAGGCACACCAGACTATAAGGCGCACCTTTTTTTTTGCCGCGAAGATCCGTGCCACACGCAACAAAGTAACAAATTAGTAACGGAATCCCGCAATCGTGGAGTTTACTGGCAGGGGCTCAATTTGGAAACATTTTTCACAGATCAGCGTAGGCTTTCAAAGGCAGCCCCAGGCGCCCTCCCTGTGCGGTGGGCCCTGGCACTCCTGCCCGCCCCTGGTGCCAGCTGGCGCAACTCGGCACATCCACGGGGCTGCCTCCCCCTTACGGCCCTGTGCTGCCACGGTGCTGTTCCCCCTCGCGGCTCCGGGGAGCCGCTGTGCCGTTCCCTCACTCGGCTCAGTGCTCCTGCCATGCTGCCTGTCCCTCACTGGGCTCGGCAGCCCAGCCGCCCTGCCACCCATCCCTCGCTCGGCTTGGCGCACCCTGGCCCCACCTGCCCCTATCAGCTGTGGCCCCACTGGTCCATGCTGGCCGCAGCCCCACTGGCCGTGCCTGTCCCTATCAGCTGTGGTCCCACTGCCCCCAGCACCGCGGCCCCGCCTGCCCCTATCAGCTTTGGCCCCGCTGGCCCGTGCTGGCCACAGCCCTGCTGGCCGTGCCTGCCCCTATCAGCTGTGGCCCCGCTGCCCCCAGCACCGCGGCACCGCCGGCCCCTATTTGCTGTGGCCCCGCTGCCCCCAGCACCGCGACACCGCCGGCGCCTATTGGCTGTGGCCCCACTGGCCCCTATCAGCTGTGGCCCCACTGGCCACGGAACCGCGGCCCTGCCAGCCCCTATCGGGCTGTGGCCCCTCTGCTCCCAGCACTGCGGCCTCGCCGGCCCCTATTGGTTGTGGCCCCGCTGGCCATGGCACCGCAGTCCCGCAGGCTCCTATCGGCTGTGGCCCCTCGGTTGAGGCCGCTGCGCACAACAAAGTAACGAAGTAGTAACACCTCCCTGCCCGCGCTGCTCTCAGTGCCTGGGGCCGCCCGGGGCCGCCTCTCACCTCCCTGCCCGCGCTACTCCCGGTGCCTGGGGCCGCCCCTTGCCTTCCTACCCGCGCTACTCCCGGTGCCTGGTGCTGCCCACAGCTGCCCCCCCATCGCTACTCGGTGCTCCTGTGGCGCCGCCTCGCCTTGCGGCTCTCACTTCCGGGGTGGCAAATGTTGCAACTTTGTACATCAGATAAGGTGCACTGGACTATAAGGCGCACTTCCGGGTTTGGGGAAAAATTTTAGTCAAAAAGGTGCGCCTTATAGTCGTGAAATTACTGTACCCCTTCTTCAAGCTGCCATGAAACTGCGCACACACCAGACCGCGTCTTTGTGTCTTCCTGCCCAGCTAGATATGCTGTCCTATTTTCCACTCTCTGTGGCAGATCCGTTGTCGACTTTCAGCAGCTCGTTTCATAGAAAAAAGCTCTAAAAGTACGGTAAATTCACGAATACAAGCCGCACTGAGTGTAAGCCGCATCTCTGGGTGTTGGCAAATATTTCGGTTTTTGTCCATAGATAAGCTGCACCTGAATATAAGCTGCTCTGTCGTTCGTGGTGAGGACCCGCGTGCAATTAATAACAGAACCGCGGGAGGGCGGGGTTTACTGGCTGAGCTAAGGCTGTGCAGACTCGGCCCCCTAGGGGTCGCTGACGGGGCCAGGTGGCCCAGCCCGGTGCTGCCGCTCGGGGCCGGCCGCCGCTGCCACTGGGCTCGGTCACCCCGGGTCGGCGCTGCCCCGCGGTGGCAGGCAGGGACGGAGCTTCCCCCGCTCCTACGGCAGCGGTGGCGGGCAGGGACGGAGCTTTCCCGCGCCCGTGGTGCTGGCGGCGGGCGCGGACAAAGCACCCCGCCTTCTCCCCGAACCATGGCAATGGCTGCGCGGGGCTCCCGTCGGCTCCCCGAGACGCAGCAATGGCGGCGCGCACTTCCCCCCCCCCCCCGTCCTCCCCAAGCCGCGGCAATGGCGGCGCTCCCCCCCCCCCCCCCACCCCCGGCCTGCGGCAGAGGAGGGAAGAAGAGAGCTCTCCTGCCTCTCTCCCCGCCCCCCGTGCTGCCTGCAGGGAGCCAGGGCAACACGGTAACACTGTAACAATGACGGAATGCCGGCTTTTACTGGCAGGTGCTTGGCTCGGCACTCTGGCTGGCACGTCTGGGGTTGTAAATGTCAGAAAATTATTCACATATTAGCCGTCCCCGACTATTAGCCGCACTTCCGGGTTTCCACCAAAATTTTTGTCAAATTGCTGCGGCTTGTATTCGTGAAATTACTGTAAAAGCAAGTGCATGTCTGCACCTTCCACCTACTGCACATAAACTGCATCAAACTCATCGATGCACTCTATTCCTACCCTTCTCCACTGAATCGATTGTTGTTCTGCCTGGGTCTCGTGGCAGTAAAGTAAAGCAAGCACAATTGTTTCCACAGGAGGTGTGAAGAAGAGTAGGTAGCAGCACAAGTAGCCTCCTTACGACTGCCAACGTGAATTCGGAAGCCACGCTTCCGTGGCAGTCAGTATGCTGCACCCACCAGCCCTGTGGCTTCTCAGCGGCATCTTTCTGCACACTCTGCAAACTGTCGCTTCTTCTCATTTTCCTGGTGGCAAACCGTCATCTATCGACTTCTAGCACAGAAGACTCTGTGGGCTGTAAAGCACACCTAGGTACTACAGCATCAGCCGAAGTTCGCCCACAGACTTCCCCTAAATCTTCGCTGAAGTGTTGTAGAATGTGTAGTCCTTATGACAATGTTGAGATAATAGTTTCTTTGACTGTGGGCTTTTGCAAAACTGTTCTGAATGCTAGCGATTGACATGGCAACCAAATGGATAATGGGGAGATGGGGGAGATTGGTGGGAGCAGTACTTACTATGATCGTGGTTTGGGTTAAATGTTTGCAATTTTTTGAAAATTAAGACAAGGTGTTGAAAGCTTTCTGCTTTTGAAGAAAGATCATGAAGTTGAAATGATGACCCTGTGGTTTTAGAGTGGACGGAGAAATCAATCTGCTTGCAGTCAATGAATGCAGACACTGCTGCATCTTAGAGACACAGTGAGTTGACAGAAACAAAGAAAAACTGTCAAACAAAGAAAAGCTTTGTCCACTATTTTCTTGCTTCTTGGAAAAAAAGCGATGTCTCAGACTTTATTCAGCAGTATTTTATACAACCATTGCATGTTTACCATGCACAAAGTCTCTTGCATGCTCAAAGGAAGCATTTACACAGCTTTTTTTTGTGCACCTTCCTTGCATACCTTTCATATGGGTAGCAAGAAAGCAGAGACAGAGAGAAAAAAAAATGTCTTGATCTCTGGTCCACCCTTCTGAACTGAGCATATTTGACAGTGACAAAGAGAGATCTTAGAAATTTCTATTTATTACGTGTGAAAAATTGGTTTGCCAAATGAGGGATAAGGAGGAAAAGAATTTTCAGGGATTTTTCTGGTTTTATTTTTATGCGGAATTCTTCCTGGGGTTTTCCTGATGTATTTCCCAATAATCACTGGGATTTTGACCGGGTTTGGGTGGGTTTTCTTTGTGCAGATTTTGAGATTTTTGAGCCATTTTCCCTGCAATGGTTGAGGGTTTTGGGCCAATTTATGTCAAATTTTCTTTGGAATTTTGCCCACCCATTTTCCTGCTTTGTTTCCTCAGAAATCCCTGGAATCTCACTGGATTTTGGGGCCCATTTTTGGTTTTTAGTGCATATTTGAGCACTTTTCTGGCCAATTCTTGTGTGATTTTTAGGGGAGTTTTTCATTTCTTAGTGGGAATATGTAGGGATTTTACTGGATTTTAAAACTAATTTGTCCTGGATTTTTCCAGATGTTTTTCCCAATAATCCCTGGGATTTTGGTGGGTTTTAGGTGTTTTTTAGTGCCAATTTTTGGATTTTTTGGGTCACTTCTTGTGCGGTGTTTGGGGTTTTTGGGCCATTTTAAGTCAGATTTCCATCGGAATTTTGCCCAACCATTTTCTCGTTTTGTTTCCTCAGAAATCCCTGGAATCTCACTGGATTTTGGGGCCATTTTTTTGTTTTTTAGTGTCGATTTTAGGACTTTTCTGGCAATTTCTCATGTGATTTTTAGGGGATTTTTTTATTTCTTGGTGGGAATATTTAGGGATTTTTCTGGGTTTTTAGGCTGGGTTTTTTCTGGGTTTTCTCTGACTTTTTTTTTCCAATAATCCCTGGAATTTTGAAAGGTTTTGGGTGTTTTTAAGTGCCAATTTTTGGATTTTTTTGGCCATTTCTCGTGCGATTTTTGGAGTTTTTAAGCCATTTTGAGTCGGATTTTCTTTGGAATTTTGGCCACCCATTTTCCTGGTTTTCTTTCTTTTTCTTTTCCTCTTCCCTCCCCTCCCCACCCCCCCCCCCCCCCCGAAATCCCTGGAATCTCACTGGATTTTGTGGCTATTTTTGGTTTTTTAGTGCCGATTTTAGGACTTTTCTGGCTATTTCTTGTGTGATTTTTAGGGGATTTTTGCATTTCTTGGTGCGAATATTTTGGGATTTTTCTGGGATTTTAGTCTGAATTTTTTCAGGGTTTTTTCTGATTTTTTTCTTATCAGCACAGAGCCCCCACCCTCCAGGCACTGCGGCTCCCTGGTGGACACTACCTGGTACTGCAGCCCCCCAACCCCGGTGCAGTGCTGCACCTGGTAGAGAAAATCCTGTACTGCGTGACCCCCACGCTCACCCCTGGGCGATACTGCCCCCTGGTGGACAAAATGCGATACAGTGCCTTCCCGGCTCCCCCCCCCCGCCACCCGGGGTAGTACTGTCCCCTGGTGGGCACAACCCAATACTTGCCAGTTTGGGGTGTGGAAAAATCCTGTGCTGTTCAGAATTATAGCAGGTAAAAGCCCTCTTGTGGTCACAGGGCCCCTAGACATGTAAGGTGGTCCTTTTTCCACAGGAAACAAAACTCAACCCCCACTTTCCTGCTGTCAGTTTGTAGGAGGTATTTAGCACTCCAAGAACAGCAAGAGTTATAGGTGGTGGCAGCTTGGTCTCAGAGAAATTCTGTGCCGTTCCAAATTTTTGCAGGACAAAGGCCGCTTCCGGCCACTGGCTCCTGGACACGAACATTGGTCACTTTCCCAGTAAAATTAAACTCACTTCAGTCATCAGTTTCCTGATGTCAGTTTGCAGGAGGTGTTTGGCACTCCAGAGGCAGCCAGAGTTCTAGGTGGTAGGAGCTTGGGTTTAGAAGAAATCCTGTGCCAGTAGGAATTTTATCAGGCAGAAGCCAACTCCCAGGAATAGGGACCTGGACATGAACGTGCATCTATTTCCATGGGGAACAAAACTCACCCTCCTAATTTCCTGATGTCAGTTTGAAGGAGGCATTTGGTACTCCAAAGGCAGACAGGGTTCTAGGTGCCGGCAGCTTGGGTCAGGGTGAAATACTGTGCCACTCTGAATTTTAGCAGGTGGAAGGTAAGTTCCAGGAGCAGGGACCACACAAGAATGGTGGCCTTTTTCCATGGAGAAAAAACCTCACACCCCTAGATTCCTGATTTCTGTTTGGAGGAGGCATCTGGCACTCCAAAGGAAGCCAGAACTCTGCATGGTACCAGATTTTGTCTGGGAGACATCTTGCGCTGTTCAGAATTTTAGTAGGTAGAAGTCCAGTCCCCGTTAAAGGCCCCTGGACCCGAATGTTGGCCCTTTTCCCTTTGAAAAAAACCTCATCTCCCCAGTTTTCAGGTATCAGTTTTGAGGACGCATTTGGCACTCCAAACGCAGTAATACAGTAATTTCACGAATACAAGCCGCACCAATTTGACCAAAATTTTGGTGGAAACCCGCAAGTGCGGCCAATATTCCGGGGCGGCTAATACATTAACAAAATTCTAAAAGCTGCCAACACGGAAGTGAGAGCCCGCGGCAGCCCCAAGCCAAGCTGGAGCCCGGCCGGCCCCGGCAGAGGTGGGAAAGCCTGGCAGAGGCGGGGCCAGCAGTGTGGGGGGCGGGCGGCTGAGCCTGAGCCAGCAGGGCGGGGCAGGGGGGGCGGCAGAGCCCGGGCCAGCAGGGCGGGGGAGCCCGGGAGAACTGGGGCTAGCAGTGCAGGGGAGCATGGCAGAAGCAGGAAGGCCGGCGGATGGGGCTGCCTGGCAGCAGGGGAAGCCCAGCAGAATCGGGGCCAGCAGCGTGGGGGAGCCCGGCGGTGCGGGGGCCTGCAGTGCCGGTCAGGGCAAGGAAACGCGGCGGCGGTGCAGACGGGAGGGGGCGGCCGGCGAGCCTGGCAGCGGCGGCAGCAGCCCTGCTGGCGGGGCGAGCGAGGCGCAGCACGAGCGAACGCGGCGCGAGCGAAAGCGGGCGAGCGAAAGCGGCGCGAGCGAAAGCGGCGCGAGCGAAAGCGGGCGAGCGAAAGCGGCGCGAGCGAACGCGGCGCGGGGTGAACGCGGCGCGGGGCGAGCGAACGCGGCGCGGGGCGAGCGGCGAGCCCGGCGGCGGCGGCGGCAGCCCTGCCAGCCGGGCGAGCGAACGCGGCAGCGGGGCGGTGCTGACGGGAGAGGGGGGCCAGCGAGCCCGGCGGCAGCACCACCCGGCCAGCCCCGCCGAGCCGTGGCGCTGAGCTGGGCCACCCGGCCCCGTCGGCAACCATGAGCGGGCCGAGCCTTCCTGGCCCCGCCCCGAGCCAGTAAAGCCCGCTATGCCGCGATCCTGTTACTAATTGGCCAATTTGTGAAAGCTGCGCACGGATTCTCGCGACGAACGAAAGTGCGGCTAATATTCGGGGTGCGGCTTATCTATTGACAAAGACAGCAACATTGTCGAGGCACCGGGGGTGCGGCTTATAATCCGTGCGGCTTGTATTCGTGAAACTACTGTAGTTCTAAGTGGTGGCAGTTTTGGTCTAGGAGAAATCCTGTGTCATTTGGAATTTTAGCAGGCAGAATCCTGCACCCTACCACAGGCCCCTGGACATGAACAGCAGCCCTTTTCCCTGTAAAACAAAACTCACTCTCCCCAGTTTCCTGATACCAGTTTGGAGGAGGTGTTTGGCACTCCCAAGGCATTGACGGTTGTAAGTGGTGGAAGCTTTTGTCTGGGAGAAATAGTGAATGCCCCTAAGGCACATCCCAAAATTCCTGCATCCCTCCCTATAGAGACTTGGACTTGCCCATGGGGATACCCCTGGAGATGCCTGGCATCCCCCCAGGAATCTGAGGAGACCCAGAAACGGGGAGGTGACACTTTGGGGACCTGCCCAGAGACGCCTGGATACTCCCCCGCCAGCGAAGTTTTGTCAAATTAAATTTGGAAGGAGCCCTCCCCTAAAGTCATTTGGACTTACCCATGGCAACACTGGACCCGCCTCAGGAGTCTGGGGGGGGTCAGAAAGTGGGGGGGAACACCTTGGGGACACCCCTGGGGACACTGGGAACTCTCTTTTGGGGACTTGAGCTCTCCAGAATTTACTGGACCACTCCCTAAAGTCATGTGGACTCACCCATGGGGACACCTGGGATGCCCCCTGGGGACATTGGGACATCCCAAAGCTCCTGGATCTCTCCCTTGGGGACACTGGAATCTGCCATGTGGACATGGAGAAGCCCAAAGCTCTGGATTCTCCCCTAAAGAGACTTGGACTTGCCCATGGGGTTACCTGGGACATTGGGACCCCCCATGGAGACATTGGAAAATCCCAAAATTCCTGGATCCCCCGCTAAAGTCACTTGGACTCACCCAAAAAATTCCAAAAATATATCCCAAAATATTCCAAAACACACCCACCCCCCCCCCCAAAAAAAAAATCACAAAAAAAATTGAGGAAAAATTCTCAAAAAATCCCTTAAAAATTCCAGAATTTTTTACCCATCTGGGAGTTTCATCCCTGTCCAGATAGTTTCCCAAAATAAGAAAAAAAAAAAATCCCTTAAAAATCCAAAAGAAATCCTAGAAAAACTGATTAAAAATTCCCAAAAAATCCCTGTAATTTCTCAAGAGTTTCATCTCGACCCAAAACCTGCCTCAAAAATCCCCCAAATTCCCCAAAACCCCACCAAATTACCAAAAAAAAAAAAGAAAAAAAAGGTAAAAATGTTTTTTAAATCCTTCAAAATTCCCCAAAAACTCCCCAAAATTCCCCAAACCTTTGCATATCTTAGACTTCCATCCCAACCTGAAATCTGTGTGAAAATCCCCCCAAAATAATAATAATTTAAAAAAAAAACCACGCAAAAACCCTTAAATTTTTTTGAAAAAAAAAAGCTCAAAATTCCCAAAAAATTCTAGAAAAAGTTCCGGAAGGTTCCTCACCTGTCCAGGATCCGCTCCACCTGTTGCAGGCACTGGGGGAGGCCCAAGCACGTGCTTTCCAGGGCTGCCCAAAATAGCGAAAACACCCCTGAACCCCCCCGAAAAATACCCCAAAATATTCCCAAATAAATTCCCAAATTTCTTACCTGTGCAGAATCTTCATCCTCACCCAAAATCCCCCCCAAAACCCCCCAAAATTCCCCAAAAACCCAAAGGAAAAAAATCTTTCAATAATCACAAAAAAAAAAATCTTAAAAATTCCCAAAAATTCCCGACTTTTCTTTTCCTGTGCAGGAGTTTCATTCCAGCTCAAAAAAAAAACCTCCTCAAAAAAAACCTCCCAAAAAAATCCCAAAAACCAAACAAAAAATTCCCTAAAATATTAAATAAATGCTAAAAAAAACCTGCTCAAATTCCTCAAAACTTCCCCAAATTTCTGTCTATCGAAGAGTTTCATCCTGACTGAAAACCTGTGTGACAAATTCCAAGAAATGCCAAAAAAGCACTCACAAAAAAAACCCTAACAAATTTTCTAAAAACCCCTAAAAGTTCCCTAAAAATTCCCTAAAAATTCCCTAAAAATTCTCTAAAAATTCCCCAAAATCCCCAACATTTTTAGGCATCTGGGAACTTTATCCCAACCCAAAAGCTGACCAAAAAATCTCCCAACTTCCCAAAAAAAAACCCCAAAAAATTCCCCCAAAAAGTTTTAAAAGCACTAAAAATCTCAAAAAAATTCCCGAAAAATTCCAGCAAGAATTGCTCCCCTTTCTAGGAACTGCTCCATCTCCTGTAGGTGCTGGGGGTTGCTGAGCATTTCCAGGGCCCTTCCTGACTGGTGGGCAGCGGCAAAAATGCCAAAACCTTGCAGCCAGAGACAAGGCCGAGGCCATAGCAGAGCTCGTTCAGACACCGGAGCTGCTGCAGGCACTCGGCCCAGACCTGGGCACGGCACGATTCCAAGGATTCCTGCGGAGAAAAATCAGGAAAGAATTGGGAAACACTGGGAAAAAAATCTGGGTGAAATGGGACGCAAAATGGCCAAAAAAAACCAAAAATTGCAATAGAAATGTCCACAAAAATCCTAACACCTGTACTAAAATACCCCAAATCTGCCAAAATTCCAAGGATTTCTGGGAAAAATATTGGAAAGAATTCCTAAAAAATCTACTAAAATATATTAAAAAAAAGCCAAACCAAAAAATCCATCACAAAGTCCTTAACTGGACACCTTAAATCTGCACTGAAACACCCAAAGTCTGCACTAAAACACTCCAAACCTTACAAAATTCCAAGGATTTCAGAGAAAAAACATTGGGAAAAAATCTGGAAAAAAACCCAGGAAAATCTCCAAAAATTTTCACTAAGAAATACAAAAATCCCCTAAAAATCACACTAAAAATGACCAAAAAAGTCCTAAAATCTGCACTAAATAACCAAAAATATGTCAGAATTCCAAGGATTTTTGGGAAAAATGTTGAGAAGGAATTTCTAAAGAAATCTTCCCTTAAATGGTAAAAAATTCCTAAAAATCCCCTCAAAGTCCCAAAATTGGTCACTGGACACCCCAAATCTGCACTAAATGACCAAGAAATGGTCCCAAATCCGGGGAAATTCCAGGGATTATTGGGAAAAAAGTTGAGGAAAAAAAATTGGGAGAAGTTCTTCCTTAAAAATACTAAAACACACTAAGAAAAAGTTGGTGTAAAAAGCTCAAAAAAAACCAACTCCAAAACCAAGAAACAACAGCAACAACAAAAAAAAGTCCAAACCCAAAAGAAGTCCTAAAAGGGACCGTGGGAGCTCCAAAACCTGAAAAAAAAAAAAAAAAAAAAATGGCCCCTAAACAGGTGACACTTAAGGAATATCTGAAGGGGAAAAAAAAATTCCCAAAAATCTTGAAAAATATCTGCAAATCCTTCCCCCCACCCACAAAAAAAGTCTTAAAATCAGCTCCGAGATGCCGAAATCTGCCCAAAATTCCCAGGATTTCTGACCACAAATAGCACTGAGCGGATGTTGGGACCCTTTTCTGACACCCAGGATCCCCAAAATTTCCCTTCCCCCATTCCCAATATACCAAAGATTCCCCACCCCCAAAATCCTCTCCAAATTGCCCCTCCCCCACCCTCAAGACTCCCCAAAATCCTCTAAAATCCCCTGCCTCACACCTTAAATCCCCTCCAAATCCCAAAATTCCCCCCAAACCCCACTTAATCCCCTCCCCCAAGGGAAAATTTTCCCCTAAATCTCACCAAATATTTCCTGCCAAAATGCCCGGTTCCTCACGGGCTGGGGGGGGAGGGGCTGCAGAAAGGAAAGAGAGAGGGAGGGGATCAGTGCGGGGGAGGGGCAGGGGGATTTGGGCATGTGGGAGGGGAAATTGGGGGCATTTTGAGGGGTCCTACAGTGGTGGGGAGAGGGGAATTTTGGGGAGTTTAGGGCAAATGTAAGGGAATTTGGGGCAAGCTTGGGGATTTTGGGAGGAGGTCCCTGGGTGGGGGAGGAGAATTTAGGGAGCTTTGGGCAGATTTTTGGACAATTTGGGGAAATTTTGGGGGATTTGAGGGAAATTTAGGGAAAATTTTGGAGATTTTGGGGGTCCCATGGGTGGAGGAGGGAAAATTTAGGGGAATTTAAGGCAAATTCGGGAGATTTTGAGGAATTTAGGGAAAAATTAGGATGGATTTGAGGGAGATTTTAGGGGGCCCATTGCGTGGGGGAGGGGAAAGTTGGGGCAAATTTGGGAGGAATTTAGGGCAAATTTTGGAGATTTGTGGGGGGTCCCACAGGTGGGGGAGAGGGACTTGGAGGGGATTTGGGGAGATTTTGGGGGGAGGGACATTTGGTAGGGGTTTGGGGGACATTTTAGTGGGTCTGTGGGTGGAGGAGGGGAAATTTGGGGTATTTGGGGGATATTTGGGGAAAATCTGATGGGGGGAGGAGCGGCTCCCACGGGTGGGGGAGGGGAGTTGGAGCCGGTAGGGGAAGGGAAATTTGAGGAATTTTGGGGAACTGGGCGGGGAGGGGAGATTTTGGGGAATCCTGGAGATGGGGTAGGGGAATTTGAGGGTGTTTGGAGGAAACTGGGGGGATATTTTGGGAACATTTTGGGGTCACTTCAGAAGATTCTGGGAATATTTTGTGGATATTTTGGAAATATTCTTGGAGAAATTTTGGGAATATTTTGGGAATGTTTTGCGAAGATTCTGGAGACATTTTGGGGACATATCAAGAATATTGTGGGGGATATGTTGGGAACATTTTGGGGACATTTAGAGAAGTTTCTGGGGGATATTTTTGGGATATTATGAGAAAAAGTGTTTTGGGATATTCTGGGGACACCTTGGGGAATACTTTGGGGATATTCTGAGAAGATTCTTGGGGACATTTTGGGGACACTTTGAGAAGATTCTGGGAATATTTCAGGAATATTTTGGGAACATTTCTGGACCACCATGTGACCATTTTTGTGGATTTTTGGGGGAAACGTTTTAGGGATTTTCTCTCATCCAGCAGCACCCGCAGGGGGCGGGGGAGGGGCCGGTGGGCGGTGCCTGGCGCCCCGCGATCTTCACAACCCCCTCGCTGTTCACCAGCAGCGCCGGCACTGGGGGAGGGGAGAGAAGTAGGGTGAGGACCCCGCGCCAAATTATCCCCCCCCACCCCCCAAATTACCAGGGGTCCTGGGGGGGCGGGGAGAGGGAGGGCAGAAACGGCGCTGGGGATGTCCTAGGGGGATTCTGGGGAGTCCCAGGTGTTTTCAAATTACTCTGAGGCGTCTGGGGGGTGTTACAGGTGCATCCTAGAATGATTTTAGAGGGTCCCAGGTGTCCCAAAATGGGTCTGGGGGTATCCCAGGGGGTTTCCAGATGTGTTCCAGCGGGAATTTTGGGGTATCCCATAATTCCAAATGTGTCTGAGGGGTGTCCCAGGAGGATATTGGAGGATCCCGGATGTCCCCAAATGGGCCTGGAGCGTTTCAGATGTTCCTAAATATGTCTTGGGTCTAGAGGGGTCCCCAAAAGGGTCTGGGGTCACCCAGAGGGACTTTGGGGAGTCCTAGGTGTATCCCAGGTGTCCCCAAAAAGGTCAAGGGTCACCGGAGGATCCCCACATGGGTCTAGGGTCTCCCAAAGGGAGTTTGAGGTCCCCAAATGGGTCTGGGGTCTCCAAAGGGTCCCCATATGGGTCTGGTGTCTCCTAAAAGGATTTCAGGGGGTCTCAGGTGTGTCCCAGGCGTCCCCCAACGGGTCTGAGGTCTCTTTCCGCCCCTCCCCCCTTACCTGTCACCGCCGCCAGGGGGAGCCCCAGGCTGGGGCGGTCTGGGGGGGGTCCCGGCCCCTCCCCTCCGGCCGGGCGTGTCCTACGGAACAGCAGGGTCAGCAGGGCCAGGGGGGCCTGCAGGGGCTGCCCCCTGCACCCAGCAGCTGCACCGCCTTCCTTGGCAGGCAAAAGGAGAGGGGTCAGCACCGCTTCGGAGCTTTTCCCAATTTCCCCCCATTCTTTCTTGATCTTTTTCTGATTTTTTTTCCCCACTTTTCGGGTATTTTTCTCTATTTTTAGTGTCCCTATTCCCAATTTTTGGGTTTTCCCCGGATTTTTATATTTCTTTTCCCCTATTTTTTCTTTTTTTCCACTTTTCTTTCCCTCCCTCCCCCTCCCCCCTGCCATTTTTCCCGCTTTTTTGGCATTTTCATCCTGTATTTGGGGGGCGGCTATTTTTTTTGGTGTTTTTTCTCATTTTTTGGGTCTCCACTCCCAGTTTTAAGTTTTTTCCCAAATTTTTCCATTTTTCCCCATTTTCCCCCCAAATTTTCCCCACCCCCCCAATTTTGTTCTTCTTTTTCTATTTCCCCCCAATTTTTAGAGAGGTTATTTTTTATTTTTTGGGTTTTTTTTTGGGTTCTTGTATCATTTTTTGAGCCCCCATTTCCTATTTTGGGGCTTTTCCCAGATTTTGGGGTTTTTTCCTGACTTTTTTTCCATTTTCCCATTTTCTTTCCCAATTTTTTCCCTTTATTTTTTTTTGCATTTTTTCCTTTTTGGGGGGGCATTTCCCCCATGTTTCTAGAAACTTTTAAAAATTTTTTGGTGGTTTTTCTCATTTTTGGGGTGTCCACTCCCAGCTTTGCGGTTTTTCCCAAATTTTTCCAATTCTTTCCCATTTTTTCCCGAATTATTCCCTTTTTCCCCACAATTTTTTTTTGTTTTTCTCCCAATATTTTGGCATTTTTTCCTTATTTTCAGAGAGATTTTTTGGGGATATTTTTGGGGAGGGGGGGAAGGCAGGGTGTGTTGTCATTACTGATGTCTCCACTCTCAATTTGCTGTTTTTTTCCCCAGATTTTTCGGGTTTTCCCATTTTTCCCTATTTTTCCCCCCTATTTTTCCCTACTGTTTCCCAATTTTTCCCAATTTTCCCCCAATTTTCCTCATTTTCTCCCTTTCTAAAAATTTCTTGATTTTTTTTCCTGATTTTCGGCATTTTTTCCTTATTTTGAGATGGTTTCCCTTCCTTTTTTTTGTTCTCTTTCCTTATTTTGGGGTGGCTGCACCCATTTTTTTGGATCCTCCACCCGATTTTGGGGGTTTTTTTTCCAGATTTTGGCGGTTTTCGCAAATTTGCCCCTTGACAAATTTGTTCTGCCTATTTCTTATTTTTTTCCTTGGTTTTTCCCATTCCCCCCCAATATTTTAGCATTTCTTGCCCTCTTTTTAAATAACTTTACATCTGTTTTGTGGTTTCTTTTCTTATTGGGGGGCCACATCCACTTTTGGGTCTCCTGATTTTGGGGTGTTTTTACCCCATTTTTGCCGTTTTTCCCCCAACTGTGGGGTCGCCGAATTTCCCAATTTTTCTACTTTTCCTGCTTTTTTTCCACAAGATTTTTCACACTTTTTTCCTTAATTTTTGGCTTCCCCCCCACTACCACAATTTTTAAAGAGGATTTTTAAAAATTTATTTTAGGGGTTTCCACCTCCAATTTTGGGGGTTTTTCAACGATTTTTGGGGAAGGGGATGTCCCAATTTTTTCCCACTTTTCCCAAAATTTCGCCATTTTTTCTGCTTTTTTCCTGTTTTTTTCTGCTTTTTATGCCAAATTTTTCCCCCATTTTTTCTCAAAATTCCCAAATTTCTTATACATTTTCCCCCAAATCTCCAAATTTTCCCCCCATACTCCCTAATGTCCCCCCAAAACGGCCAAATTTCTCTTAAATTTCTCCCCAAATCCTGAAATTTCTCCCCAAAATCCCCGATTTTTCCTCAAAATCACCAAATTTTTCGTGAGTTTCCCCTGAATTTTTTCATCAAATCCCTGAATTTTTTCTCCAAATCCCTGTATTTTCCTGAAAATTTTCCATTTTTTCCCCAAGTCCTCACATTTCTCCACATTTCTACCAAAGCTCCGAATTTCTTCACCAGTCCCAGCGCTGACTCCCAGTTGCTGAGGGGGGACGGAGCCAGGGAGGGGCGGGGCCCGGAAGGGGCGGGGCCCAGAAGGGGCGGGGTCCGGGGAGGGGCGGGATCCGGGAGGGGTGTTGTCGGAAGGGGCGGGGCCCAGGACTGAGGGGGCGGGAGGGGCGGGGCCCAGAAGGGGCGGGGTCCGGGAGGGGTGTTGTCGGAAGGGGCGGGGCCCAGGACTGGGGGGCAGGAGGGGCGGGGCCCGGGAGGGGCGGGGCCCAGAAGGTGCCAGGCCTGCAAGGGGCGGGGCCCAGCCTCACCTCTGCCTTGCAGCTGCAGAGTCAGAGGTGAGGGGGGCGGGGCATGGGGCAGGCCAGAGTGGTAAATTAGGATCAAACTCGGGGATAGGTAAAAATTTGGGGAATTTTTGGGACTTTTTTTGGAGTTTTTAACTTTTTTTTTTTTTTAATTTAGTGATTTGTGTGTTTGGGGGAATTTTTGGGGCTATTCCAAGCACAATTGGGATCAGGATAGGAATTCATGGGATTTTTTGGGAATTATTTTTTTAATTTTTCAGATTTTTTTAAATTTAAATTTTAGTTTTTAGATTTTTTTCAGGTTTTTTTCAAATTTTTTTCAACTTTAGGGGTGTTTTGGGGGACTTTTGGGCCAGGATGAAACTCCTGGATTGGTAAAAATTTGGGGAATTTGAATTTAGGGGAATTTTTTTTTATTATTTAAGGAATTTTTTTATTTATTTATTTTTTTAGTAAATTTTTGAGACTTTTTAGAATTTTGAAGGATTTTTCAGGGGATTTTAGGTGAGGATGATAAACCTGCACAGGTAAGAAATTTGGGAAATTTTGAGGGAATCAATTTGTGAATTTTCTGGGAATTTTTGGGGAATTTTTCAGGGTATTTTTTGGAGAGACTCATAGGTTTCTTTACCCATTTTTGGCGGCCATGGAGGGCACTGTGCTCAGCCCCACCATCACCTGCAGCAGATGGAGCCGATCCTGGACAGGTGAGGAACCTTCCAGAATTTTTGGGGAATTTTCGGGAATTTTTACCAGGGTTTTTCCTGTTTGGGGATTTTTGGGCAGGTTTTGGTTCGGGACAAAGTTTGGAGATGCCTAAAAATGTTGGAGGTTTGGGGGATTTTTTGGGGAATTTTTTTTTGTTTTTATGGAATTTTAGAGACTTTTTAGCATTTTCTTTTAAGTTCGATTGGTAGTTCTTCTGGACTTTTTGTGGAATTTCTTGGGATTTTTCATGCAGGTTTTGGATCAGAATGAAACTTGCGGATGGGTAGAAATTTTGGGAATTTTTTTGAATTTTTTTTTTAACTTTAGCAGGATTTTTTTGCATTAGCAGGGTTTTTTCATTTTTAAAAAGCCTTAGAGTGTAGCAATGTAAGTTTGTGTGTCGTGATATAATTGTCTAAGAAAGTTCACACTGTAGTGTGAGTCAATAAGACAAAATATATTTGTATTGAATTAGAAACATAAATATCTCTGATGACAGTGATTTATTGGTTAATAAATTCTTAAGAGACCTTGTAAGCATAAGTCTTGTGATTTCTAAGCCATGCTGTGACCATCTGTAAGACAAACTTACCCTTTCTGCCTGGACAGAAAATAAAAAAATAAACCACACTTTCTAAAACCACTCAGAAGTCCCTCTGCTTCATTCAGAAAAAGGAAAAATCCTCATAAAAAATGTAACATAAAAGCAGTAATCCCACATTTAAAAATATATCATGAAAGCTCTTAACCCACACTTTAAAAATATAACACATAAAAAGAAACCTGCACCTGGAGACTCTTCCTCAATCAGGTCCCTTAGTGGGACCCATTAGAATTTCAGGAAACTCTGGGCTTTGAATCTGATTTTGAATTGTTAGAGGTTTCTTTTCCTCCTTTACCCTATTTTTCCCTACCTGACATCATTGTCATCAATTTTCTGCTCTAATTCACCTCTTGGGGAATCTTCACGTTCATGTTTATTAGTGGGACTCACTAAAAGTAAGAGCAACTTTGGAGTTTGAATCTGACTTTGAATTCTTGAGAGGTTTCTTCAACTCCCTCTCAGGGACTGATGTTCAGGGACTCAGCCCCAAACCCTGAGGGGGTCAGTGAAGTCCTTGTGCTGGGTCTGTGCTGCTGAGCTGGGCCAGGCTCTCCTGGCAAAGGTAGCGCTGCAGAGAGAGAGCCAGTATTTCCAAAATATTATTTGGAGCTCCATAGCAGTATCAAATGTACCTTGGGGCTCATTGGGATCAAGCAAGTCCTGACAAACCATGGCTCTGCCTTGATTTCCCTCTGGTCCAGTGCAGTTCATGATGGTGGTTTTCAACTCCAGTTATGGACAAATATTTCAAACAGCTTCTAAGAACTATCCATGCCTATTTTAAAGGGTGCATTTCATTACTGTTCTCTTTAGAGTAGAGACGATTGCAGCATTCTGTGATTGATATTGATGCAGGGTCTCTCCTCAGGAGACCTGGCCTGCTCAGAGAAGCTGTGCCTTGAGGTCTGACCCAGTGTGGACACCCTTGCTCCACATTGCCCAACCCCATCCTGTCTGTCCTCACTCAATTGGGACCTGCTTTGCTTGGAGAACTGGCTGCATTCAGGCAAACAGGGGTTTTTCCCTTTTTTGTTTTTTGGCAAAAGTCCTAATTTTCCCCACTGACAACAGACACACTCCTTAGGTGTGTGCCAGCCCAAGGTGCTCCAAAGGAGGTTCAGCGCCGGGGATCGGTGCTTTGGGGCTGTTGCCTGGGGTTGGTGCCATCTTTCCTTTCTGCCTCAAAGTCCCATCATTCCCCGCGGCCCCATAGAGCCGTACTTCAGCTGGGACTACAACACCCAGCATGCCCCGCGCTCCTTAGAACCCCGGTACCCTCCCCTCATATTTCCCATAAGTGTCCCCCAGACCCTCCTGGATCCCTAAGTGCCCTCTCAGCCCTCATTTGGGATCCCTCCAAAAAGGTCCCCGAATCCCCTGAATGCTCCCAAGCCCACAGACGCCCGTTCCAGCCACTTCTGGAAATTCATCTCCTGCCATCCCCCATGAGCTCAGAGCACCTCATAACACAGTTCCATGCCTAAAACTCCTGCTGTGCCTGGCGCCCTAAAGAGCCCAGTTGGAGCTCACCAAGCTCCCTCCAAGAGCTCCTGAACGGCATACATTCTCCTCTGTGGCCTGAAGTCGCCGTTCAGAGGCAAAAGAATCCCCAGCACGCCCTCCCAGACACCCAAATGCTCCGCAAGAATCACTTCCAGCACTATAGCACCCATCATGCTCCGCGGTTCCCATAGAGTGCTACTTGAGCTGTGACTTCATCTCCCATCATGCCCTGCGATCCACCAAGAGACATTGCAGCTACGCCTAGAACTCCCATGATGCTCCGCGGCCCTATTAAGCTCTGTTATGCCTGTGCCTACAACTCCTATCATCCCCCGTGCCCCAGAGAGCCCCGTTAGATCCCCCACAAGAGCCCGCTTGGGCTCCAAAGGGGCCCAGATTCCTCTCCCTGACCTCTGAGTGCCCCCCAGTTGCCACTCTGAAGACCAGATTTTCCTTCAGGATCCCTACTGTAATATATGTTATTATAATTCGTGTTTATATAATATAAGAATGTTGTATGAAATAAAATAAAATAAAAAGAACCACTGCCACCAGCACCCAGAGCCATAGACAAAGGCCTTAATTAGCATATCAACAAACCTAGCTCAACGATCCTGAAACCACTCAACAACCGGACAGGAAAAAGATCATCGGATACAGAACATGTAAAGTACCACATATCAGACAGCCAGGAGGTTCCTGGGAGTCCCCCCATACCAATGCCAGTTCCCATAAATCCAATCACCTCCCCCAGGAAAAATTACATTCCAAAGCTTCGCTTCTCATAAGCGAGAAACAGCACTCCCAAGGAAAATTACACATCAATACGGAGCAGACACAGCCCTCATCAGGATTCATCGATGCGCAGGAAGGACCTTTGTCCAGAGCAGCACCAAGAAAAGGATTTAATCTGAATATGAGAATCCGCAGCAGAAACAAAGGAAACTCTCGCCTCAGGCCAGAAAAACTGTATAAAAACTGGGCTCCCTGGGATGGCAGTGTGAACACAGGGGGATCTGATGCGATAGAGGTCAGATCAGCGTGTGTGTCCACTCAGCACCAACCCCGGGCTCAGTACTGTCCAGTTTCGTTTGTGGCTTCCCAAGACCGTATTTTTTGGTCGCAAAAATAAAAATTGCTGTTTTGCTATTTAATTCGGCTTGATTCAGTTATTATCTATAACACTACGATCTCTCTTAGTGCTCACTCCATGACCCCAAGTGTCCTCCCATCCCTCAAATTCCTTCTAAGTGCTTTCCCCAGACCCAAAACTGCCTCGAATGTGCCCCAGAAATGTCTCCCTGGACCCCAATGTGGCCACCTTGACCCTGTCTGAGAAAAAGATTATAAAATCGTTGACTAAATGAATGCAAATATTACCAATTATCTTATAGAGGGAGAAATAAATAACCAATAGAGCTTAAAAAATTAAGGGAGTTCTGTTACTTAGAATCAATGACAAATAATTCTTTTGGTTGCTAATAATGTAAAGTTGTGCAATATACATATAAAAATTAGGTTATAAAAATATAGAATACTAATATTATAAATATGAAAAATATAGCTGTAGTTTTAATATTCAGTAGCATTTTTATTATAAAGATAAAATAAATATATGAGGTTTTTTAATATTTTGGGTTGTCAGTCCCAGGTGGGAGATATCATGACGTGGCTATGATGGGGATGAGGAGCAAATTGTCCAAATGGGGTCCACTCACAAGGGGCTCTTTCTTCAATGTGTCCAGACCTCCTAAGGAGACATTCAGCATCAAGATCACTTGGGAAATGCTTCTGTCACTTTCTCACTGAACTGAAAAGTAGAAAAACATTTCCTTGAGTAAAATAAAGTCATGAGGCACACTTTGATATTTACTTCCTTAGCAGAACTCCAAACAGACTCCAAGCAACTGCACAAACCCTGGAGACTTGAAGACAATTGAAAGAAAGACAAAGAGCTCCTGAGGGCTTCCTGTATTTTACTGATCCCTATGGTGGGTTTAGGGCTGAGTCCAGGACCCTCAGGCTCAGAGAAGTTTGAAGAAGCTGCTCAAGGAGTCAGAAGCAAAACTCCAAGTCCCTTGGAGCATCACTGGCCCCACTGAGGGCAGGGACTGCCAAAGGCTCCCCAGGGACTGGTGAGAGCAGATCCTTGAGGCCAGGATTGCAGGAGCCAAAGGCTGTGAGCAGGGAACTGCAATGCTGAGCAAGGCCTGGGCTGGTCGGAGGAAGCAGAAAGGCCAAGGCCTGAGCCCAGGCCTGGCACAGCAGGGCCTGTCCCTCCCGGCTGGCTCGGGGCTGTTTGTGGGGCAGTGGGATGTGAGGGGCAGCAAGGACAAATGGCATCAACCTGCAAGCCCTGCCAGCCTCCTCAGGGAGGACTGAGGCAGAAGCAAAGTGCAGCCCCTGACAGGAAAGTTCCTTCTGTGGGGCCTGCAGAGGCCCTGCCCGAGCCCAGGGCACAAAGGCCTGGGTGCCTCTGGCCCTGCCAGCCCTGCCCAGCCCTTGGCCATCTCTCCTGCAGGCTGTGCCCCCTGTGCGTGCTGCTCCTGTGCCCTGGCCGGCTGCACACGCCCATCTCGCTGTCCCCCCAGCATTTCTCAGCCCAGCATTTCTGTGCCCTCCCTGGGCTCCCTGCACCCAGCGCTGCCGGCTCCTGGCACACAGAGCCATGGCATGGCCCAGCCTCACGCTGGGACACCTCGGCCACCAAAATTCTGCCCTGGGAGGGACTTTTCTGTTTCCTCACCTCCAGGCTGAAGCTTCCAGGCTGCACTTTGGGGAAGTTTCCTTCTCTTCCCACTCCCAAGGAAAGCTCTGTCTCCTGCTATTCACAAACAGAGAGGTGCTGGTGGGAGATGTGATGGTCATAGGCTGCCTGGGGTACAGTGACCATGAAATTATTGAGTTTTAAAATATGCTTTGAAAGAAGGAGAGGCATCAAAAAACTTCTACACTGGACTTATAGCAGAACAAAACCTATTCAGGATACAGATTTGGGGATAACATAATTAAGTACTGACTTTTTTCAGGCAAACAGCCATTAAAAACAAAGTTTTCTAGGAAGAATGGACACACTTCAAGAAAGAAATCTTGAAGGAGCAGAAACAGACTCTCTGTCAGTGCCAAAAAGTGAGCTAGCAAGTAAAATGACTGGTCTGACTGGGCATGGAGCTTTTTCTAGGAACTCAGGGAGAAAAGAAGGTGCATCAACTTTGGACAGAGGGGCAGGCAACTCAGAAAGTGTTTAAAAAAGTTTTAGGTCATGCAGAGAGCAAATTAGAGAGGTAAAAGCTCAATTAGCACTTAACCTGGCCACTTCTGTTAAGCACAACAAAAATGATTTTCAAAATACATTAATGGCAAAAGGAGGGACAAGGAGAACCTCCATTCCTTACGGGGAGGATATGGTTACCAAATATGAGGAAACGGCTGAGGTACTTAACCACTACTTTGCCTCAGTTGTGCCTGATCTCTTTGTATGGCCAGCTGACCTGCCTGGTAGATGTGGGAAAGGCTATGGATGTTTTGTGCCTGCACTTCAGCAAAAACTTGACACTGTGAGCCACAGCGTTCCCTGGAAACTCTGCATCCCACAGCTTTGATTGGTTTAGTCTTTGCTAGGTTAAGAAATGCCTGGAGACCTGGCCTACAGAGTGGTGGGGATGGCGCTGCATCCAGTGTGTCCAGTCACCAGTGGTGCCCCCAAAGGGTCAGTGTTTGGCCCAGATCTGTTTAACATCACTATTGATGATGTGGATGTCACCATCAGCAAATTTGCAGATGACACCAAGCTGGGTGTGAGTGTGGATCTGCTGGAGGAAGGACATGGAAGGGCTGGAGCGTGTCCAGAGAAGGGCAACAAGGCTGGTGAGGGGTCTGGAACACAAGTCCTGTGAGGAGCAGCTGAGGGAGACTGGGGATGTTTATCCTGGAGGAGGCTCAGGGGAGACCTCATCACTCTCTACAGCTCCCTGAAAGAGGGTGCAGCCAGGTGGGGGTCGGGCTCTTTTCCCAGGGAACAGTGACAGGACAAGAGGACACAGCTTTAAGCTTCTCCAGGAGAGGTTTATGCTGAACATTAGGAAATATTCTTCACAGAAAGGGAGATTGTGCAATGGAATGGGCTGCCCAGGGAGGTGGGTGAGTCACCGTCCCTGGAAGTGTTTCAGGATAGACTGGATGTGTCACTGAGTGCCATGGTCTGGGTGACAAGGTGATGTTGGGTCAGAGGTTGGACTTGATGCTCTCAAAGGTCTTTTCCAATCTGATTAATTCTGTGTTTCTGTGATGATTGTGACACTGCAGGGTCCAGGGGGTGCAAGGTCCCATTGTGACACTGTGGGGCTCAATGGAACCAAGGTCCACTGATGACTCTGGGTCATCGTGGAAACACAGGGGTCACAGTGACACAGTGGGTTTTGTTAAATCAAGAGGCCATTGTTACACTGCAGGGACTTGTGGAACTAAGGGAACAATTCTGAAACCCAGGTGCCCCGTGGAACTAAGGAGCCACTGTGATACTGCAGGGCCTCATGTGCTTAGACACCATGGTGACACTAACACTGCTGGGTGTCATGGAACCAAGAAACCATTGTGACACTGCAGGATGTTATGTCACCAGGGCTTCATTGTGACTCTGTGCAAACACGGATTCCATTGTGGCACTCTGGAGCCTTATGGAATTCGGTGGGGCCTGTGACCCCGTGGGGCCTCATGGAATCAAGAAAACAGTTGTGACACTTTTTTGCCTTGTGGAAACAAGGAGACCATTGTGATACTGTGGAACCTTGTGTAACAATGGGGCCATGGTGACACTGCAGGGCCCCATGGAACCAAGGGACAAGAATTACTCTTTGGGGCCTTGTGACACTGTGACACTGCTGGACCTCCTATATCCAAGAGGCAATTGCGACACTGCAGGGACTCAAGGAAAAAATTTTGACACCATGGTGCCCCCTGGGACCAAGAGGCCATTGGAACACTCTAGAACTAAGGAGAGCTTTGCTACACTGCGGCACCTCATGGAAATAATGGACATTGTGACACTGCAGGGCCCGGGAACAAAGGATCCATTGTGACATTACAGAGCATCATGAAATCATGGAGACCTTTGTGACACAATAGGGCAGCTTGTGAAACTCATAGAACCATGGTGGCATCAAGCTGGATGTGAGTGTGGGTCTGCTGGAAGGTAGGAGGGCTCTGCAGAGGGACCTGGACAGGCTGGATACAGGGCTCAAATCCAACAAGGTGTGGTTTAACAAGACCAAGTGCTGGGTCCTGCACTTAGGCCGCAACAACCCCTGCAGTGCTGGGGACACAGTGGCTGATCAGCAGCCAGGCAGAAAGGGAGCTGGGGTCACTGATGGACAGCAGACTGGACATGAGCCAGCAGTGTGCCCAGGTGGCCAAGAAGGCCAATGGCATCTGGCATGGATCAGGAATAATGTGGCTAGCAAAACCAGAGCAGTGATTTTTACCCTGTGCTCAGCACTGGTTGGTCAGCACCTTGAGTGCTGTGTCCACCTCTGGGCCCCTAATTTAGGAAGGACATGGAGGGGCTGGAGCTTGTCCACAGAAGGGCAACCAGGCTGGTATGGTGTATGAAACACAAGTGCTGTCAGGAGTTGCTGAGGAACCTAGGGATTTTTATCCTGGAGAAGAAGAGCCTCAGGGGAGACAAGGTCGTTTCAGGGCACAGTTGGACTTGATGATCTCCAAGGTCTTTTCCAGCCTTGCTAATTCTGTGAATCTCTTAAACCACCCATGGAGCTGTTGTAAGATGAGCCCTGGGCCTACTCTTCAGCAGGTACAGTGGTCCAGGTCCCTCAGTTTCTCCAAACAGGCCCCAAACCCCATCCTGTCAGCCCTGCAGAGTCTCTCCAACACCTCCTCATCTACCCACACCCAGACACACCAGCCCAGGTGTGCTCCCCTGGCCTGTGGTGCCTCTGGCAAGGGAGCAGCACGCGGCACTGCAGGACCCTGCAGACAATTCCTGAAGCACTTGTAGGATGATCGTGCTCCACAAGGGATGTTCCCATGGTGCCAACTCAGGAACTGAAATGGGTAGTGGGGCCAGAGGGGAAACGGCAAACAGGGATGGGCTGATTGCAGGGGAAGGAAGAGGGGTAGGCAAGAGTAAGAACCGTGGAGCAGGGAAGAGTAAAGAAAGCGATGATGAAGCAAAGGAAATGCTCAGGGCAGATTAGGAGTGCTGCCGGGTAGCCCTGTCTCTGAGCAACAATGTCTGCAGTGGGGCAGGAAACTCACAGCTCATGGGAACAAACTTTCTGGCTGGCTTCAGAGGCCACAACAAACCTGAGTGGTTTCCCTCCCATCCCCCAGCCCTTGCTGGCCCCAGGGCTGATGGCATTTGTGCTCACTCAGCTCCATCTCCCCACAGCAGCACCATGGGGGTGCTGACGCCTGCTCTGGGCAATGCAAACAGGGGCTCCTGAGCCAGTGCTGCCGTGTCTGTGCCTGCAAGGATGCGGCACCTCTGTGAGCTGGGGGAGAGGCCAGGGCTGCAGAGGGGGGATGTTGTTGGCAGGTGCATGAGGACGCTCTGGGACGCTGCCCTGGGGTGTCCAGCGCAGTGGGGATGGATCAGCCCCTGCTCTGCTGCTCCTTCCCAGGGTCTCCCCCTTGCAGGGACCTTGCAGAGCCCCAGCCATGCTGTTTGCCCCCAGCCTGCCCACGGCCAGCCTGGGGCTGCTCACCCTGGGGGTTTTCTCTGCTCAGCATTGGCCTGGCCAAGTGTTCTGGAGAGAGCCTGGGCAAGGAGCCTCGAGCCCCCAGGCCCTGCCCTGAGGCGTCAGCGCTGCCCCAGCAGTGCCCATGGCCTGTCCCTGCTGCAGCCCCAGCACTGTCACCCCAGGGGCTGTGCCCAGACCTGAGAGCACTCAGGCCCTGCAGCAACACGAGGGGCAGGAGGGCAGCAAGGCAGTGGCATGAGAACAGACATTGCTGCTGCAGCTCCAGGAAGGGAACAAAAGGGGCATCTCTGCAGAAAACTTTGCTGGTAGATCCTTTATTTCATTTAAAGCCACTGAGAGAACAGCTCCTCATTGACACTTTCAGAGGGTCACAGTGAAGGCTGAGAAAAAGAAAGTGAGAAATGCCACAAACAGTGACATTTATTTCAGAAGAATATTAGCAAATTAGAAAAATGGAAACAAAACCAACCAACTAACCAACCACCACATCCAACAAGATGCAACAAAAATGACTTTTATTACACGTCATTTGTACAAAATGGACAGCACTTTAATGTTTCTTAAACCATCCAGTCATCAGTGTCTACATTGCAGCCTTGAGTTCCTGGTTCCTTAGGCTGTAGATGAGGGGGTTCAGGGTTGGAGGCACCACTGAGTACAGAACTGACAGGGACAGATCCAGGGATGGGGAGGAGATGGAGGGGGGCTTCAGGTGAGCAGAAAAGCCAGTGCTGAGGAACAGGGAGACAACGGCCAGGTGAGGGAGGCAGGTGGAAAAGGCTTTGTGCCGTCCCTGCTCAGAGGGGATCCTCTGCACAGCCCTGAAGATCTGCACATAGGAGAAAAGAATGAACAGAAAGCATCCAGTAGCTAAACAGGCACTGACACTATGAAGCCCAAGTTCTCTTACATAGGAGTGTGAGAAGGAGAGTTTGAGGATCTGTGGGATCTCACAGAAGAACTGGCCAAGGGCACTGACCTTGCACAGGGACAGGGAAAATGTATTGGCTGTGTGCAGCATTGAGAAAGCCACTGGTCCAGGCAGCTGCTGCCATGTGGGCACAAGCTCTGCTGCCCAGGAGGGTCCCGTAGTGCAGGGGTTTGCAGATGGACACGTAGCAGTCGTAGCACATGATGATCAGGAGGGCAAGTTCAGATCCAAGGAAGAAGACAAGCATAAAGACCTGTACAGCACATCCTGAGTAGGAGATGTTCCTGGTGTCCCAGAGGGAATTGTGCATGGCTTTGGGGACAGTGGTGCAGATGCAGCCCAGGTCAGTGAGGGCCAGGTTGAGCAGGAAGAAGAACACGGGGGTGTGCAGGTGGTGGCCGCAGGCTACGGCGCTGATGATGAGGCCGTTGCCCAGGAGGGCAGCCAGGGAGATGCCCAGGAAGAGGCAGAAGTGCAGGAGCTGCAGCTGCCATGTGTCTGCCAATGGCAGAAGGAGGAAGTGGCTGATGGAGCTGCTGTTGGACATTTGCTGTGTCTTGGCCTGAGGATCTATAATAAAAGTAATCATGCAGTAGTTCAGTTTGGAGAGGACTTTAAATATCCCATCCCAGCCTGGTGGCACTTGCCCTCCACTGCCTGCCCAGGGCTCTGCTGTCTGGAGCTGTCCCTGCCAGCAGCTGCTTCCCTATGCCCAGGGCTGGGCCCTGCCAGTGCTGCCGGAGCCCAGCCCAACCCTGGGTTTCAGCTCTGCCCTGCAGATCCCTCCCAACACAGGGCACTGTCCAGGGCCAGCTCTACCTCTGCAGACTCTGATGGCAATGTCACAGCATCCCAGAGGAGTCCGGAAAAGCAACACTGATGCTGCCTGTAATGAGCCCTTTGCTGATTTCTGTCACTACCTTGTTTATTATGATCTGAGGGAAAACTTTTCTATTTTTCCCAACATGAACTTAGAGATCAATATCAGTGTGCAATTTCCCATAGAGGCAACCCAGAACAGTAGAATAAAAAACCAGGATTTTTTCATTCTATGCAGCTCTTGCCTTGCTGTGCTCCCTTTATAATCTGCATGGATATGTTGTGGAGTATAATGTATTACTGGGAGCAGCCCTGAAAAATGCAGCATCCTCACCACACAAGGAGAACACTTCCAAGCCTTACCAGCTGTCTCCTTCCACCCAGACCTTGTCCCCCAGTGCTGTGAGCAGCTCCCAGGGCTGGCTGAGAGCTGTCCCTGGCAGGCAGCAGAGTCCCTGCCCCAGCACAGCGCCCTGGGCTGCAGGACCCTGCTCTGCAGGACAGCCCTGGGCACCCCTGGCTGCTCTGCACAAGAGAGAATCAGAGAATGTACTCACAGAGTCTGTAGGCATTGGGATGTTCCAGCTTTAGGAGATCACTGCAGGAGCTGCAGCTGCATTGTCCTGCAGCCAGAGGCTTCCTGTGTCAAGGGCTGGGAGTGATTCTGCCCCAGTCACTTCTGAGCATCTTCCCAGCCCTGACTGATTGAAGCTCTCTGTGCCTCTGTGCTGTGCCTGGGTGGCTGCAGGCAGTGCCCCAGCCCTGCTGGGCTGGGAGCAAGAGCTGCTTCATCAAGAGAAATGTGTTTTTGAAGCTCTTCTTGGTTTCCAGGATCACCCTCTGTGCCAGGAGCCCAGCCCAGCTCAGCAGCACAGACACAGCACAAGGACTTTAATGACCCTCTTGGGGTTTGTGCTGAGGCCCTGAACATCAGTCCCTGAGAGGGAGCTGAAGAAACCTCTCAAGAACTCAAAGTCAGAATCAAACTCCAAAGTTTCTTGAAGTTTTAATGGGTCCCACTGAGGGACACAACTGAGAAAGTGTCCCCAGGTTCCAGTTCAGAGCAAGGAAATTGGAGGCAGAGATGACAGGTGGGGACAAAGAGAAGCCAAGCCTTGGTGCCCTGGGGCACAGCAGGGTCTGTGCCACCAAGGGCTCTGAGGAGACACCTTGTCCTGAGCCACTGGGGCCTCCTGGCACAGCCCCAGCAAGGCTGGGCACTGTCACCCCTTGTCCTGCCCTCAGCATCCCCCCACATCCCAGTGGCCTCAGGGATCTGCTGGGACCAGTCCCTGGGGAGCCTTGGTCAGGAATGGCCCTGGGGGCTCCTTCATGCTCCCAGGGACTGCAGGTTTTTCAAGGACTTTGGGTTTTGCTTTTGCCTTGGAGTCTCTGAGAGCTTTGTGCAATCATGGCCTCCAATTATCTGCTTTAATTAGTCCCTTGAGAGCCTTTGTCAGTAACAACACTCAGTGGGGCTCATTACTGCTTCAAGGTACTTCAGTTTTTTAAGGTAGTTTCCTTTTTCCTTTCATCTCTGAGACTCTGAGAAGTTTTTGGGCAATGATGGCTTCCAATTCTCTCCTCCGATGAGTCCATGAGGAGCCTGTGTTAGGGATGGACCTCAGTGGGACCCATTAATGCTTTGAGACACTTTGCGTTTTTCTTCTTACTAGGAGTTCTGGAAAGGTTTGTGCAATCTCCTCTCAGGCCCTGAGGTTCAAGGGCTCAGAACCAATTGCACCACAGGGCTCATTGGGATCAAGCAAATCGTGACCAACCACGGCTCTGCCTTCATTTCCCTCTGGTCCAGTGCAGTTCATTAGGAAGGTTTCCTAATACAGTTATGGAGAAATATTTCCAAAAGTTTCTAAGAAACATCCATTCCTATTTAAAAGAGTATCTTTCATTACTGTTGTCTTTAGAGTAGAGATTATTGCAGCATTCTGTGATTGTTGATGCAGGGTCTCTCCTCAGGAGGTCTGGTCAGATCAGAGAAGCTATGCTTTGAGATCTGACCCAGTGTGGACACCTTGCTTCACATTCCCCAGACCCATTCTGTCTGTTCTCACTCAACTTGGACATACTTTGCTTGGAGAACTGACTGCACTCAGGCAAACAGGGGTTTTCTTACATTTTTTTTCTCTGAAGCAATCCAAAATTCCTGAGTTTCCCAGTTACAGATACCCTCCTTATGTATATGCCGATCCCAAACTGCCACCAAGGAGGTTTGTCTTCCTAAGGCAGAATTCTGCAAGAGCTGTTGTAGACCTTTGGACTTCTTGGTTCCACGGGGCATTGTGGTGTCACCAAGGAGTCCAGATTCTGTGAGCTTCTGTAGTGTCACAATGGAGATTTGGTTCCACGAGGCCCTGCTGTGTCACAATGGTGTCCTTTGTTCCATGAGCCCCACAGTGTCACAGAGGTGTCCATCTCCTGGAAGCACCCAGCAGCAAACCCCACTAGCAGGCCCAAAAGCCTGGGAAGAAGAAGATGTGGGGACATTTGGAGTGATGGTTTTTGTCTTCCCAGGACACAGTGATGTGGGTGGGGCCCTGCTGTCCTGGAGATGACTTAACATTGGCCTGGCCATGGATGGGGGAAGAGACAAAAACCTCTGTCCATGGAACTGCAACAGCAGAGAGGTCAGGCTGAAAGCTGGGCTTAAAAGGCTAATACCATAACAGGAAACATCAATCTGAGAGGAAAGATGTGTGCTCATGTCTTTGCAAATCACTTGATGGATGAAGGGATGGGTGTTAAGGTCTTTGAAAAGGGTTGTAATGCTTCTACTGACTTTGGGCAGCAGGTTTGTTATGGGGCCCAGACAGTTTGGCTCTGGAAACACACAAGGGTCTGCATAAGGCTGAATTTTTGAATTTTATGGGGAAATGCCAGGTTCAAGGGGGTATATGGGGTAGGTGATTCAGAAAGGCTGTACCTTCGTGTACATGGCCTATGGGGAAGGAAAAGGGCAACGTGCGGCTGGGAGTTTAGGAAAAAAGGAGGCTGCGCCCTCTGAAACCTCAAGAGAGAAATCCCTGTGGATATGTGCCCCAGTGAACTCTCTCCCTTTATTCAAATAAATTTGAGAGAGTCCTTTGTCTCCTTTTTGGACATAAACCTTTGGTGTTTATGGATTTTCCTGACAGTGCCAGCATGGAATCTCATGGAACCAGGGCTCCATTGTGACAAACCTGGGCCTGATGGAGCCAAGGAGATCACTGTGATTCAATGGAATCTCAAGGTACCAAGGGTCAATTGTCAACACGTCAGACTCTCATAAAACTAAGGAGAACATTGTGACACAATAGATTCTCATAGAACCAAGGCTCCACTGTGATGAAGTGTGGCCTGATGGAAACCTGGTGCCCATTGGACATATCCAGCCTTTGAGGAAGCAAGTGTCCATTGTGACACAGCATCCAAATGACAAATTAATGTGATTATGCAGAAGCCGATTTATTGTTTACTTTAGACACTACTTATACATTCTAAAACTACTGTTCACACGATCACATATTTTTTATTGGTGCCTCTATCTTGTCCACGTGTCTTGCACATGCTTTGCAGGTAAAATGATTGTTTGCAGTCCAGCACATCAACACTCACCTTTATCTTAGTTCTTCTAATCTTGGTATTCTGTTTATCAGCTTCTTCTCTCCCCGTTTAGCACAATTTATGTTTCAGTAGCCTTGATGAGCACCAGGGTGTTTGAGAAAACTGCAGAAAAACAGCTAAAAATGGTTTGGCTGGTGCACCTGGTATGAACTATGGCCTTAACTATTCAAATGCATTGCTGCATGACCCTCATGAGAACTGGGTGCAATTAAAGAGAAAGGTTCTGAAGGAGGGGGATTTTGACAGCGCAGCAAAAGTAGTTGCTCCAGTCATGTTTTGTGGCGCCAGGGGATACACCCCGTGGTGGCAACCCCTCGCTTATTTGGAAATTAAGGAACTAAGCTGCACAGCTACAGAACATGGGCTGGGATCTCCCTACTTTGTTAATCTTGTACGGTCTACGTTGTCAACTCATCTTATGATTTAAATCTCATGATTTAAAGGGACTGGAGAACTTACTGTTAACCCCAACTCAGTGTGTCATTCTTGACGCTCAGTGGAAAAGGGGGTTAGAAGCTTTGCTTGTGAAATCTGTGGGGCTTGCACAGCAGAGCGGAGTGCAGCCAACCCCAGCCCAGCCGCCACAAGCAGCCTTGGCCAGAGTGTCACTGATCTACAACTCGCCACAGCAGGGAGCGCTGCACTGGCCCTGGCAACCTCCGAGACAGCAATGTTCCTTGATTCATCTGTTCCTTTGCTTCCCACAGGAGCTTTCGGACCACCAGGGCAATGTATGCATAACACCCCAAATATGCTGGGTACAGCCTAGAGTAGAACAACGCCCCACATGCCAAGGTACCCTGACATTAAAAGGACAAAAGTGATCCCTTGTCAGTCTCACAGACACAGAGGCTGTTACTGTTATCTCCCTGGCCCAATGGCCCTCACAGTGGTTCCTTGCTGAAGTGCCCCAGGCACTTTCAGGCACTGGGGGAAGCAGCCTTAGCTGTCAAAGCCACCACTTGATCCAGATCAATGGCCCCAGGAGCACCTCGCCTCAGTCAAACTGTTGGATTACCGGTTGCTTGACTTTTACTCCAAAGTTTTAACAAGTTTTTTATTGTGAAACTGCCCGTACAGCTATTTAGTAATTCCAGTGTAATTATTCTTCCTTGCTACGTTTCAGAATATGAAGGACCACAAATAAACAGCAGCTTACTCTTTAGAATAAACTGAACCCTTAACTTTGTAACTGTTTGTATGCAAGGATCAGTCTTACACACCCACTAAGCTAACCAAGTTACTTGTGTAAAACTCATTCTAATTGTTACAGCCTTCAGTATTTATATCTCATTTCTTTTATTAGGCCGAACTCAAATCTGTCGTACAAGCATTCTTAAAAAAGCTGCAGCAGTTGAATTCCTACAGTAAATTCATGTTGCTACTATCTCAATACAGTTGTTTACTTGCATGTTTAATTACGGTATGACAAATTTTCAGTAACTTTTTGTAATGATAAAATCAAAATGAATTAAGATTCTGTTAAGGTCAGGTACTGTTAACTTAATTTTTGTTAAGATTAAGTATTAGACTAAGCAAAATTAAATTGAAGTGCTATTTAATTTATGTGTTTTTATTTTAAGTTCTGTTAAGTGCTATTAAGATCAATTCAGTAATGTTAACTTTGAGTTCTATAAGTGTGCTTCTATAATATCTAAATAAGGGTAAGTTTCAGGGAAATTAGTTTTAATTTCTGTTAAAATATAAGATGCAATTCTAATGATACAGAGATGAGTAATGTGAAGTTTGCATGGAGTTAACTTCTGTTAAAATCTGTTCATTTGAACTACAAGATAGTTATTTTGTTGTAAACATAAGACAGAACCTGTTAGTTAAGCTATTTAGTACTTTCTTTTTTGCTTTAATGTCATGATGGATAAATGTCTAAGTACATATTACCTCAATTTCTTAAAACAGTTACTTCTGATATATTAATAATCCTGATTATGTTGTTAATCTCATGATGTGAATTCATTGAGTTCTTGTACCAGGCATTATCCATTAAGATATTATTACATTACTTATTTGCTATTTGTCTATGGTACCATTGACTTTAGCTGAAGATAAATTACAAAGCTGGCTGCTTTACAGACTTTAATATATGCTTGTTTAGCTATCTAAAAACTTTCTAAATACTATTACTAAGAAGATTTTAGAATATGTTAGGGAGACTCTTGCAGTTAAGGCCTGGACCTTGGCCACATCCCAGCCTTTCCTGGTTGAGAGGTATGCCAACAACTTGGGTTTCTTCTGCATCAAAATGATACTTAAGTCATTTTGAGTTGCTGAATTTGGACCTATAATAGCTGGAACCCTTTTTGGATTGAACTTGGAAAATCTTACCCAGGAATGATTCTCCAAGCCCTCACTCTAAAAGGAGGCTTGCCAGTTACTGCAGACTCTGGGTGATGGTACAGTATTTAGGGAACTGATAATGCATTGTTTTAAATCACCATTCTATCTTTCATGTATTACAAATTGTGTGTTTTATCTGTGGAGAGTTAGAGATATGTGTGCGGAAGATATCAGGCTGTATGGTCATCAGGACTCCTCCCCTCTGCAGTCAGACCTCTGCTCCGCAGCTGGCCCCACCCAGCCGGAGGTGAGCAGAAAGAAATGACACTGACTGCCCAAGCTATAAAAACCCCTGTAACCCTTCAATAAACACCGTTTGCTGTCCACCACGTTGGTGTCCAGGAGCATATGGACCGAGTGGTCCGGGGGTAGGGCCACCGTGCCGGGCTTGGACCAGGTCACTGTAAGGGTCGGTCCTAAGATTGCCTGATTCTGCCTCACAATCATCATCAGAGACTGAGACCTTGAGACCCCCACCACTCGCTCCGAGCCGGAGCCGTTGAGCCTCGCCAAGGTGGATGTTCTAATGGACTGAGTTTGGTTGTGTGGTGTATCGTTACGGTGCGCTGTGCCCTAGCAGGTGCAGGCTGAACCGTACTTTCTGCACCTGAGCAACAGGCCTCACTCACAATGGTCCATAAATCTCCCCACCTTTTGGCCAGTGGCCCCTCGCCTTGAAATGGACTATAAAATTATCACCCTCAGAAGAGACCCTTGGAGACTTCTTTCTCCCCACGGATGGAAGACATCACCAGATGAGCTGAGGACGTCTCATCTGTTGGTAGCTATTCCCCCGCTTTTCTCTCTTTTCTCACTCTCTGTCCCTCTCTGTCTCTCTGTCCCTCTTTCTCTTTCTCTTTCTCTTTCTCTTTCTCTTTCTCTTTCTCTTTCTCTTTCTCTTTCTCTTTCTCTTTCTCTTTCTCTTTCTCTTTCTCTTTCTCTTTCTCTCTCTCTGTCTCTTTCTCTTTCTCTTTCTCTCTCTCTGTCTCTCTCTCCCTACTTCGTCACCTTTTTATCTCTCTCCTTCTCACCATTACCCCAAAACTGAATTGTTGACCCCCAATAAATTGCTTTGCTGCTTGTTGCTGAACAAAACCTTAGTCTCTTACTGTAGTCCTTTGCACCCCGAGGTCAAGCGAACCATCATGACCCCCGCTCAGGTTGTGCGGACCATGACATTATTTGGCGTAGTTGGACAGGTTTTCTGACAGACAGAAGGGTTGCTGGTTGTGTGTAATCTGTAACAGAGGAAGGACATCTTGCCCCAGCTGCACCTAGTTGACCACCTCGAAAGGGGTGAGCTTGTCTAGAAAGCAAGGGGAGCATTTCAGATTTCCCACAGACTGCACACACCTAGGTGAATAAAGCATCCCTACACTCGTTTGAGGGCTCTGTCTTCAGAAAATCACAAAAGACCACTTGGTGCAAATGGCATGACTGTGTCATTCCCCCTCTCTATTCTTGTTTGAAAGTTATATTACCCGTCTTGCTAAATGTTAGTGGGAAGGGTACTATGCAGGATGTGTATGAATGTTTGTGTTGTCCATCAACCTTTCTTGATACACTAGCCATTCCACTCAGGGTGAGGGTTTGGTAGTGCCAGTTTTTTGTGATTTTAGCCTTCCATGAAGTTAGGAAGGGTGCTGTGCAGGCTATTTGACTCAGGGTGAGCGTCTAGCTGTGTTTGTATTGTCTTTGAGCCTTCCTTGAAGTTGGGAAGGGTGCTGCACTAACTATTCCACTCAGGGTGAGGGTTTAAGTGGTGCAAGTTTTTCCTGTTGTTATATGTTTTGTATCGACTTTGCTTGAGGAAAGAGTGCTTCCTGCGTAACTTGTATGTGTGTGTAATTTCTGCTTCTTTTCATTTTCTCTGGGATAGTTTAGGCCATGCGTGTGATTTAAGTTACTAGTTTTCCTATAGTAGTTCTACTTCTCTAACTCATAAAATGAATGAAAATCATAGTACAGAAGATAAAGCTGCATTTTATGCTTTGCTAGCTAAATACAATTCCAAACCTTCAAAACAGGGGAAGAATGGGCATACAACAACTGGTTCAATGTACAAAATGTGATTGATATAATACAGTCTTTTCTACATCAAACAAAATTCAAACTGAGCCAAAATAAGACCATTCTCTGCTCAGTTTTAGGAGCCTCCCTTACAGCAGCTTTGAAACTCGCTCTAGGCGAAGAAGTGAAGAAAAAACAATTATTGACTCTCTACAAAATTTAGTGGAAATTTTGCAAAAACAATTAGATGAAGAAAGGAGTAAGAATCATGTTTTAAGGGATGAAATTAATTTTTTAAAAGCCTCCCTAAGACTACAACATCCCCAAACATTAAAACACACTAACTCACCAATAGAAACAGAGGAGAAGGAATTGGTTCATATCAATCAAATAAATCTTCTAAAAGAACTAACTCTAGTGAGAAATCATGAACTTGAAACCCATAATTAAACCAGAATTCAATTGTATCAATGATGAGGATTTTGACCCACAAGTAACCACTAAAAAAATCCTGTTCACTGCTACTTAATTGTCAGAACAAGTAACTAGTGGGTACTGGGGACATGGGGTTTTCTTAACAATGGGAGACAAACACAACTCATGGTCCCTAACTCAGCGTGCAGCTTATTGGGCAGGGGGACTTCACCCCTTGGAAAGGGGAGACCCTGTAGCTTTAACTGGTACCCCCAACCAACTCATAGAAAACTTTCACAAAGCTGCCTGCTTGCAAATTATGCTTGAAATAAAATTCGCTGTTAGCTATAAATCACCTGCCCTCTTCCCTCTGGTGCCAAAGAAGGGATCAAACCAGTTATACAGGATTTGCAAGACCAAGAAACAATAATTAATACTCATTCTTCTTTCGACTCTCCTATATGGCCAGTCCAAAAACCCAAACCTGACAATGTGGCTGTTTATCAATTTATTAATGGTTTTCCTGTGGGAGGAGGCGAAATAGAACTAGTGGGGGATACTGAACAAAAAATAATCTCCCTTTTGGAAAGCCTTAATTTGCAAATTACCCCAGAAAAAATTCAAAAACCTTCTCAGAAACTGAAGGCGTTGAGGACAACCACCTCTGGGACCCTCCCCAGTGATGGGGTAGCCCAGAGCTCCTCAGTTAGGAAGTGGTATGACCTGATAAAGCATTACTGTAACACCTTCTCAGTGACAGAAGGAGCTGTAAAAAATCTAACAATTCAAGTAACTGAGAGCTTGGCTAGCAGCCAAAACAAATCTGCCTCAGTAATCACAGTAACCTCTCCTTTCTCCCCCAAACAAACACCAAATTCTTGGTTTAAGAAAAAGAATGATAAGAGATGGAGAACTAATAGTAGTTTGAAGTGTGTTGATAGCTGTTTGGGGTGTTTTCCAACTTAAGGTACAGATTGCCTCTCTTGTTTGCATCCACACTGACTCTTGTGCTGTGTTTAAAGGAGGTACAGAGTGGCATCCCGTCAACAGAATTCCAGTCCACGTTACATGCTGAATAGTTCCATTATTTTTAACCTCCTGCCTCTTTGTGGCAGATTCTGTTGTATTTACTTTTCCCAGAAGAACGCCGCAGGACATCAAGATTAATTGCTGAATTAATTGCTGAATCCCTCATCGAACCTGTATACAGTTATGGCACAGGACCTCCTCAACTGTGTTCTATACTCTGAAATCTAAAATCAGAATTGTTGGTTTAACTCAATTGTTGTACAATTTTTCCCATAAAATCATATGTGGTAAAAATAATACAAAATACTGGGGATAACTTGATGTTAATGTTGTAACACCTAACACCCAACCACCGGTTATCCTGAACCTGGAAATTTTTTAGAGATTAGACCATATGTAATTAAAATTGTTTAATTTGGCATAGCTTTTCAAATAAGACAAATTGTCAATAATTCTTTTATGAAATAAATAATAAGAGACATAACCGGTGTGGGAACAGGATTGGGAATTTTGAATAGCATTAATTCAGAAATACGGATAGATAAATTGGTTATAACTTTTCTTTAGCTCTTAGTTGTATCCAGGCTCAATTGTGGATGCAATCATTTGCTGCCTCTATTATAAGAGGAGGTGAGGAAAGCACTTTTCCTACTGAAATTTGGAGAATAATCTGGGATAGTGCCACTAACTTTGAAAGAGAATTCCAATCCTGGTGGAACTTGCTAAATTTTACCTACAACCCCAACGCAAACATGGCCACAGCCTTTGTGCTGACAATACGCAATGCTTCAGTGCATTCAATATTCCACATCATTGCACTGGGACTTGATCACAAAGGTACTGTTCTCTATCCTTCTGAGCATAAAGAATGGGTCCATCAAATTGGTGGGAAATGGCAAACTGTCAGTCTGGTAACTTGCATTGCTCGAGAACAACAGGGGTTTATCTGTGAAAGTAACGCAATCAGAGCTCAAGATATTTGTTTAGATACTGAACAGAATGTCTGCAATTTTGAAATTCACCCAAACGAGACTCCTGAGACAGTACTGGTATATATAGGCAATGGCTGTGCATGTTTGAGAACTACTTGCGATAGTATTTCTGTGGAAAATTTAGTAGTAAGTACTAAAAATCATTCAAATTTTTGTGTTTGTAACTTTACTAAAATTACAGGATGTGACTCTTCTTTTGTAGCTCTGGTTATCTCTCATCATCTTCTACAGTCCAATTATACACTGATCTCTCATTTATTACCTACTACCATTGGAATGAATCTCTCTTGGTAAAGCAATTTCTGCTTCACCAAGACCTAATTGGCATTTTAGAAAGAATTAAAAGAAATGGACAAAGAACTTTAAGAACTGTTTTCCATGACGTGAAAGAAATTCATCATGTTCTGGAAAGAGTAAAAAGAGTTGCTGAATACCGA
The DNA here is from genome assembly GCF_009819885.2 of Catharus ustulatus. NCBI lineage: Eukaryota > Metazoa > Chordata > Aves > Passeriformes > Turdidae > Catharus > Catharus ustulatus. Next base: position 102,422 of record NW_024879539.1, read on the forward strand.
TGGTGGGATACTCTTTTTGGGTGTTCGCCTACTGCCACAGGGGTCCTAAACAAACTGAGTCATCCCATCATCGTCCTCCTGATCCTGCTCTTGATTGGTTTTGTTTTATCAGCAATTCTCTATATTATTAATTGGAGAATTATGAAACGGTTGACACATTTGACATCCACACTAAATTTACATGAATCTGTAACCATTGACATCCCTAAGGTTATTGATGCAAGGAGAACTGTGTGATTTTGAAATAAAACAAAACATGTTCTTGATGCCCGTCCTGTAATTGGAATGATAGTTAAAATGGATTATTTTTGATTATCTTAACTTTTGAATATCAATTTACAAATTGCATAGTTTAGTCGAATTACATTTTGAATATTGATTAAAATTAATTGTTACATTGTATTTCACATTGAAATTTATCATTTTTCTCTGTAAGCAGAAATTGTTTCTATGGAATGAAAATAATTGAATACTTGAAAAGATTATCTTTTGTTTGTTTTCCCTTCCTCCTTTTCTTTCCCCTTATCTCTCTTACTCTTCTATCCTATCCAATTTCCTATCTTTGTTTTCCCTGGGATGTGCTACCAACTCGGACAAGTCCTGACGACTTTGGAACAACACCACGAAGAAGCACTCCTGACAATGCTCGTGAGTCACAGGTTGGTGTAAGAGTCGGTCCGAAGATTGCCTGACTCTGCCTCACAATCATCATCAGTGACTGAGACCTTGAGACCCCCACCACTCGCTCTGGGCAGGAGCCGCTGAGCTGTGCCAAGGCGGATGTTCTAATGGACTGAGTTTGGTTGTGTGGTGTATCGTTACGGTGCGCTGTGCCCTAGCAGGTGCAGGCTGAACCGTACTCTCTGCAGCTGAAACAACAGGCCTCACTCACAATGGTCCACAAAGCTCTGCACCTTTTGGCCAGCGGCCCCTCACCTCGAAATGGACTATAAAATTATCACCCTCAGAAGAGACCTTGGGAGACTTCTTTCTCCCCATGGATGGAAGACATAGCAGGACGACCTGAGGACGTCTCATCTCTTGGTAGCTATTCCCCCCTATTCTCTCTTTTCTCACTCTCTGTCCCTCTCTGTCTCTCTGTCCCTTTGTCTCTCTGTCTCCCTGTCTCTGTCCCTCTGTCTTTTTCTCTTTCTCTCTCTCTCTCTCTCTGTCTCTCTCTCTCTACTTCGTCACCTTTTTGTGTCTCTCCTTCTCACCGTTACCCCAAAACTGAATTGTTGACCCTCAATAAATTGCTTTGCTGCTTGTTGCTGAACAAAACCTTAGTCTCTTGCTGTAGTCCTTTGCACCCCGCGGTCAAACGAACCATCATGACCCCCGCTCAGGTTGTGTGGACCGTGACAGTCGCCACGCAACAAGTGGTGCCGAAACCCCAGAAAACATTACCACCCGGGTTTCAGGGATCGCCTGGACGAGGAACCGGCGGCTGCACAGCTGGCCTAGTGCAGTGTGGGGAGACGTCCCGGACCAGCGAGGGTCGTAAGTGAGATCCACACACAGTGGGGTATCAATTGCAAGCTTAAGGATTTTATTCTCGTGGTGCCAAGACTGATAAAAATAGGGGCTATAGACAGCCCGGTAGATATTCTCCATCCGGAGATATGGGAAAAGTGTACTAGTGCTCTGGCTGAGGAAACCATGTCCTCAGGCTCAGGAAAAACCCTCAAATCATGGGGTAGAGTCATACAGGCTCTGCAAAAAGCTCGGCAAGAGCAAGAGACCTGGAAGGCTGCGCGAACTTGTTTATTAGCCATGCCGCGGCTTGGGATCGGGGCAGCTACGCAAACCACAGAGGAGTTTGAACTGGTCGAACGCGCGGATGCGCGGACTCCAGAACCCGCTCCATGATCCCTGGGGCTGGACTCACCACCATCAGAGTGGGGGGAGCACGTGCAGGTGTTTCGGCAGGGGCTAGCAGAGGAGGCGCGGAATGCTGCTATAATATCAGAGCCCGAAGTGGTTGATAAAAAGCTACCCCCACCATATGCATTTGAAAATGGCGCTGGAGCGCGTGAAGGAGGGTGGAACGATGACGTGCGGGGTGGAAATGCAGGAGGTTCGCCAAACAGCGCAGGCGTGGGCAAGCAGGGAGGTGGGGAAACTCCCGGAGAGAGGCTTAAGACCAATCAAAGCGCTCAGTTTAAATCATGTCCTTATAAGACAAGAACCTCCCCTAGCAGCAGGCGGGGTGTGCCTAGAGGGAAGGAGCGGCCCAATCCTAAGAGAAAAAGGGGCGGGGGCGGAGCCCGAGAAAAAGGCCCGGAAACCACCAACCAGTCAACTTCTGGCTCCGAGACGAGCTCCAGCCAGGTGGTGTTCCTGACCCCAGCACAGCCTCTGCCGGGCGTATTGTCGACAGAGAAAGAAGGCACCTTTCTGCCCTGGGCCACCATGGAAGCTGCTGCCTACGGCTGCCCACAGCTGCCCACAACTACCCACAGCCGCCCGGGGAGGGACAGTCGCGAAGACGCCGCTGTGAAAGTGCCCAGAAGTACCTTGGGAAGCCACCAGAACTAGGAAGTGAAAATCCCTGAGCTCCGAAAGCCTCTCCAGCACAGAAAACTCCTAGCTACGATTCTACGGCAATTGTTTCTTTGTATCAAAAGCCCAAGGTCCAATTTCAGAAGGCAACAGCACAGAAGGACGTTCGAAACATCCAAGAAAGGAACACAAGGTATCCTGCTGATAGTACGTAGCCAAAAGTAACTCCAGCTCCATCTGACTCAGGGTCCACAGGGACAGGAAAATTTCTCCCCGGGAAATAAACACTTTATCACTAACCTTTCACTAAGCTATAAAGGAGAAAAACACAAAGATATAAAAAGAGAATGTCTGCAACCAAGTATCATTTCCAAACAGTCCCAGTCACAGGAAAAGCCACCATCTCAAGCAAGATGCGGAACTCAAACAACTACACAAGTTAGAATGTAGACAAAACCCTTAAAAAATAGCCACCCAGTAAAAATAGAAACTGGAAAACTTAAAGACATTAATCCAAGCGATCTTTGCCCTCAAGAAAGTTCGACAGCTGCTTTACTCGTCTCAAAACTGAATGTGTCAAAGCCTATATATTTTGCAAACCTTACTAAATTAATATTTGCCTTGCTAACTTGTTCTCTTGCAGTTGCTAAAAACGTATTTTGTCAATGCAGCAAATACACGTTAATGTCTCTTAAAAGTGTATTGAAGTTAGCACCACAACGTTTGTTAATGTTGTTTGTATACATTGCATTAGCATTCCAGAAAAACTTTAAGATGTTACTTTCTTTAACATTACGAGTTTAATGAATCAAAATTATATTAATTGGTTTAGTGGAAAATATTTCACAGTCAAATTAAGCTTGCATAGTTTCCTACCACTTATTAAAATTGATTGATGTCTGCAGTCAACAAATGCTGGAATGTCTGACAACATACTTGGCTAAAATCTACCACTTTTCTCTTTCCTTTTTTATGCGTAGAGTATCAGACTAGATTATCTTATTAATGGCTGCAAATGACATTTAAATTGCGTCTGTTTACCCAGTTTTCATCTAGGTACAAAACCATTTGCTTTTGTTTAATAGTGAAAGGGACTCCATTTGTATTAAATTAGTGCAATCTTTTGACAATAATTTTGTCCATTTATCCAATTTGTTTTGGAACTGGCCATGGATACAGATTCACTCCTAAGTTTGATGATGATGTGAAAATAGTTTGTAAATTACTAAGATATACTGACTGGAGCAGATACGTGACGTGTTTTTTTTATACCAATGCTAGTGAAAATCCTTTTTCTTGCCTTGATCTGCAGGTTATGGCTATAGAGCAATTAAAGAGAGTAGTTATGGTAGCTCTGCTAAACTGCTTCAGAGATTTACTACTTCTAGATCATTTTGACTAATATCACCAAGCTCACAAAGTTGTATTAGCATAGCTGAGCAGACAAAACATAGACTAGAAGAACAAGAATTCACCATTACAGGACAAGGTGGAAACATGACCTTTATAAATAAAATTTTAATGGATTCTTTTATAACCAGCTCAGTCTTTTACTGCTGAACACAACTACTAAACTTGAATGTTTATGCCAATGTGCATCCTTCTGACGGGATGCACAGCACTCTGGGGTATCGACCACTCCTCCAATCTTTGTTTTATCAGCAAACTTGCTAGGGGGGCATCCTACCCTTTCATCAGTCATTGATGAATAAGCAAAACAATATTGGGACCAGTGTTGAACCTCAGAGGACACCACTAGCAGCATGCTTCCAGCTAGACCCTGTGCCACTGATCACAACCCTCTGGGTTCTGCTATTCAGCCATTTCTCAATCCACCTCACTGCCCACTCATCCAACCCACACTTCCTGAGTTTGCTTATGAGAATGTTGTGAAAGACAGTGTTGAAAGCCTTGCTGAAGCTGAAGTTGACAGTATCTGCTGCTCTCCCCTCATCTCTCCAGGCAGTTGTTTAATCATAAAGTGATCAGGATGGTCAAGCATGATTTAGCTTTAGTGAATCCATGCTGACTACTCCTGATAATCTTGTCTTCAATGTGGATAGACATGGCTTCCAGAATGAGCTCCTTCACCTTTCCAGGGACTGAGGTAAAGGTGACTAGCTGGTAGTTCCTTGGGTCCTCCTTCTTGCCCTTTTTGAAGACTGGGGTAACATTTCCAGTCCCCAGTCACCTCTCCTGATCACCATGACCTTTTAACGATGATCATAGCATACCTGTGTGGTGTCTACCAGCTCTCTCAGTACTCATGAATTCATCTTGTCAGGGCCCATGGACTTGTGGATACCATGTTACCAGATTCAGCTTAACCAAGAAAAAAATCTTCCTTCTTACAAATTCCTTTATCCTGGTCTCCTGAGTTAGTGATTCCTGAGGGCTGTCTTGTCAGAGAAGCCCAATGCAAAGAGAATATTCAGTACCTGTTTTCTCTGTGTCCTCTGTTACCAGGACCCTCCCTCCATTTAGTAAAGGCCCACATTATCCTTAGTTTGCCTTTTGTTACTGATGTATTTGGCAAGCTCTTCTTGCTGTCCTTGACATCCTTAGCCAGATTTAATTCCAGATGGGCTTTGTCCTTCCTTGTTTCATTTCTATTTACTCTGATAACCTCTCTATATTCATTCCAAGTGGCCTGACCCTGCTTCCATCTCCTGTGTATTTTCTACTTACACAAGAGTAATGACAGGAATTCCTTGTTCATCAATGCAAGTCTTCTCCCCACTTCGTTTCTTGCTCATCAGGATGTAGCATTCTTGAGTCTAGAGGAAGTGATCCTTGAATTTCAACCAGCTCTCCTGGACAATCTTTAGGAACTTCAGTAAGAATAAGCTAAATGAACAGTTGAAGAACAGGTCAGACCATCTTTATTTCAGTTTACAAACAAATGTTGACATTCTATAGAGCTGTGTTAGTTTATTCTCTCTGTGCCTTATTTCGGTATTTTAGTTCTCACCCCCTGTCAAGTTTTCAGAGAGAGGAAAAATCTGGTTCACACTGTGTCATCTCTTTTTCTCACCTTTTCCCTCTCTTCTATTTGTATCTCTCCCTTGCATCTCTACAGGTCAAATACCTGCTGGAAAGCAGAAACTAGAAGGAATTCCTATTTCAGCATAGCAAGTTTTCAGCATGCTACAAACGAGTCAACAAACCTGATGCTGAGCCTCAGAAATAATTACCTCCAAGCTCTACATTTCACAGCATCTCTGTATTATCTTATGACAGAATTGTAGCAAAATTGTATCATCTTGGTCAAATCCAATGCAAAACAAGCAGAACACTTCATTATAATATGCTAGAAAATCAGAAGTTAGGAACACTCATCCCCCCAAAAATCAGTGAGAATTCATGTTGATATTTCCACCCCAAAAAATTAATTTCCCTTCATTTAGTTTTGAAATTATGTTGTTGGTAAAATAACAGCTTTATTTTCCCTCCAATTATTATTTTTTACTCATGGTAATATAAGCTGCATCTCATTCATAATAGATAGAAGTCTATGAAGGAGAATTTAGTTGCTTGTAGTTTCATTTTTAAAGTTAAAATTGTTAAAAATGTACAATGACTTATTGAATAGATAATTCAAAACTATGAACTGGAATGTTATTCTAAACAAGTTGGCACAGTTATTATGCTCACTGAACATGATAATAAATAATAGATAATGGGTAATATAAGCCTGAAAAGTATCCAAATCTGGCAAGTGGTAGTTTCCAGATAGAAAAAGTTCTTGCCTAATGTAAAATACAACTTGAAGACAATCAAAGAAAAACAGACAACTTCTAATAAAACTTTTTGGAAATTGAAAAATCCTTATAAAGAAGGGTCAGAAAGATGCATTCATGGGATAAAGAAAATGCATAAGGTATGGTGTGTAGAGCAGACATGTGTAAACACGTTGGTCTGCAAAGAGTATTGCCAGGCTTAGGAAACTAGCCAGCATGATTCTAAGAGTATTGGTAGTAAACCAAGACATTTAAAGAAAAAACAAAAACAAAACCCAAACAAACAAACAAACATAAAAAAACCAGGATGAAAAATGAAAAAAAAAGGGAATACTGAAGTCTGAAAAAGAAAAAAATTAACAATAAATCTGAATAAAATTACCTGGAATTTGTAATCTGGACCACATTCTGTCAATATACATATATTAAGATGTATAAGAGGACTTCAAGAGGTATGGATGTGGTACTGTCAGAAGTGCTGGAATTTATTTGCTTACTTGAAAGATCCACCTATCATCAGAAGAGCAAACACTATCAGATATCTTAAAATCTGGACCTGGCATACTTCAGTTCTTCTATTTTTCATCCCCAAGCCACCTCTACCACACAAGGATTGCTATTAAGTTGGTTAGTGTTTCAAATGGAAAGGGTAATTTGCAAAAGATTAGGTTATTCTGTACAGAAAATCTATTGGATTATTCTGCAGAGCACTGTTAGTAGTCTGCAATTCCTTATAAGCAGTAAAATGCTATGTCTAGTTCATATAATTTTTCCAGTCATTCCTACCCAGTTTGAAGCTGAATGATTTAGTCACAAGGCTTTCAGGTCCAAAATGCGAACTGAAAGAGCTCGGGAAACATGTATACTACATGTGAGGGAGAGAGGGAGACATATGCCCATGACAGGTCCCCATTGCTGAGTAACTAGGAATATCTATCCAAAGAACATTGAACTGAAAATCAAGAAGAGAGATAAAAACAAGAAACCTCCAGTAAATCAGCTCCTCCTCTTCTCAATTTTTAAATTGTTTCATGACTTGTCAACTGACTGGCAGTGTGTATTCTCAAATGTATGTATAAAGTTACAAATAGAAGACAAAGTTCGCAGTGGAAAGGAAAATATGCAATGCCTATGCTGATCACATAGATATGGGCTCCTGCTTGTGAACTTATTTTACAATTTCCTTCACAAATGGCTTAGACCCAGTTCTGCAGAAGCATTTATTTGAAAGAATACTCGGTAGCAATGCCAATTCTCTGCCAAGAGAAATGTCATAAAGGAAAGTAAATGTCAATAACACTAACCCAACTCTTTATCATGTTTACTACTCATTGAAACAAGTAAGACGCCTCATCATTCATATTCAGATTGCATTAAGCTCTTAGTGGTTTCTGTTCCTGTTCTAGTGGCAATGTAACAAAACCTAAATTTCAGTACAGAAATTCCACTTCCAGTAACCAAATCTCTGGAAAAACTTTCCTCACCTCCTCCATATATTCTTTATAAGGTAGAGAACAACCTGTCCCTGCTAGAACATGAAAACAGCCTACAGTTTTAAACTGTATATGGATCTTTGTTAAATATGACATGTCCTTCCTTTTGATGAGATATAATTGTAAATCTGTACAGTTAGACAGTTATGTACATCAGATAAATGATTTTTACTCACCCTTGATTTGTTAATGTTCACAAAACTTGCCAATCTGACCATCAACGAAACTTTCTGGCAGCCACACTGCCAATCCCTGAGACTTTCACTTCAAGGACTGAAGTCCCTTCACAGTGGTCAGCTTCAGTGAACTTGCAGTCAGACCTAGACCAAACCGGTTTCCTCACCAGTTCAGCCTAGGTTTCCCACGGCGTAGTCTCAGATGTCTAGTTCCATAAAGCAATCTACTCATGGCACAGTAATACAGAAGTAGCTTGAGCTGGCACTGAGGGAGAGATCACCAACAACAGAATCTTTTATACCCTCAGATTATAACTGCATGCATGTCTAGCTCTTCTTTTACAGTCTCCTGCTCCACCTCTCTCTCCCAGCATCCATCCACCTGTCCAGTGTCGTGGTGCCATCAGTCTTTGTGAGCCTTTGTTAACAAAAGGGTTGGCAGTTTATGGTCTCGTGTATCTCGCTCCCACCCAGAGCTTGACCTGCATCTCAATCTGCTGCTTGCAATTCGAGTTACCTGTACCTGAGATGTATTCATTTACTTTGTTTTATATGTCTTTTAGAGAAATCATTCTGCAATACTGAAGCAACTTGTAACAACAGGGTAGAAGAGGTCAGAACTTGGTAATGCTCAGAATGGCTTTTGCAGATCTATACTATTATTTTTTAAAGATAAACAGAAACCTGCCTTTGTTATTTTTCATTATCATTTCCTAATTCCAAAATGTTTTTATTAAAAGCAGGTGAAAATGTAAAAGGTAACATTCACTTGCAAAAGCATAGTTAATATAGTTTTATCAGCACCATTACTTCCAGCATTGAACTTCCACAGCTACAAAGATTTCACAAATTTTTATTGTCTTTGATTATTGAAGATCTGTGTTTCTCTGAACAAAAATTGTCTAGATTTGTTTTTTAGTCAATTTGTTTCAAGTCAGGAACTTCACTGGTTTGTTTGTAAAAATACCCATGGCATATATTTTCTTGTTTATGTACAGAGAAAGCTGAAACTAAGATGGAATTTCGAACAAATTTTCAGTATTGCAGACTGAGCTAAGTTTGCCAATGAATATATTAAAAAAGAAAATTCTCAATGACATAGAAAGAAATGTCAGCACAGAAAGTGCATTTATAACTCATTATTTTGAATTAATTTATGCATCTTTGATGTTAGATGTAAAGATAAATCTGTTTTAAAATAATTGTGCTCATTATTTAATTTGTAAAAGACGTTATTTAATGGGAAGCAGTACAACACTGGTAGTTGAGCAGTAGCCTCTCTGAGAAAATTCTTAAGTGGGCACCATTTCTCCATTACAGCCACATAAGAACTTACTAGGATCCATTCTCCCAGAATTCCCATTAGGGAAAAAAAAGCCCTCACGTTAAACCCACTTACAAAACAGGTGATCACTATCATAAACAGGAATGCTTCCTTCACTCATGGGATCAGAACAAAATTGTCTTCCCAAAAGCTGATGGCCCCCAAAACATTGTTCAAACCAATGTAACTAGATATATTTCGAGACAGTTGATCTGAGCACCAACAACAGGCTGAACTGGTGGAGTTTTGAGCTCTCAAGATGAACACTGCAAGAGTACATTCATCTTGCATCCATGGAGTTAGTAATTCCACTGTGAATTTCTTCCATATTTGGGTAGTTCTGATTAAAGGATTTATTTGTGAAAGTAGTTTTTCTCCAATGACAGGGAAGTGTACATTATCTTAGCAGTGCCATGCAAGCCCTGTATCAAGTCTCAGAGCTCATCCACACAAATAAGTGGATATTTCGCTTGAACCAAATATCTCTGGCTTAACATCTACACACAAAATACAGACCCCCCAGGAGCCGTTCAACGTGTTCCTGCATTGCTATCATAAAAACCTTCCTGTAGGACACAGCAGAATGCAATGTGGCATCACACAAACCAGTTTTCAAATACAGTTTCTGCACAAGATGGGAGAACAAAAAAACCAGTTGAGATTTAAAAGGTTCTCAGTCCATATACAGGTAACTTCAGCTGTATCTTTTAGTGAAGCTGGCTTCCATTTTAAAATTTAGACCACTAGAAGAAAATCTAATTCTCAGTACTTAGCTGCAATATCATTCACTTAATATGCAGAGGCCTTAAAGGAAATATGCTTCAAATATCAATTGTTGGTATGAAACCTACTAGGTACGAGACTATGTGAGCTTTAAAGAACAAATAAATGTGTGAATAACTCATAATATTTACTGGGAAAAAATTAGTTGTCTCAACATAATTCTGAAAGAAAGATGACCACCATTAAAATACATACACACACACACACATATGTACACATACCTATAACATAAACATTAAATTGTGTAATTTTCTTGCCTACAGAAAGGTGTGGAAATTTCCTTTGGTTATTGATTTTGACTTTCCTCTCTCTCATATGAGCCTTACCTGTTTCTCTCTGTTTCTACATTTGTCAAAAGTGCCTCTCTGATTGTTTGGAGTAATGCTGGCACCACTAAATTGCCCTCTCCGATGTGCAGAAAAGCCCAGCTGAGGGGCCCTTCGCCCAGAGAAGGAGCTCATCCACAGCAGAAGGAGGTGACAAGGCCCCCCACAAATGGGGACCCTGCACCAGAGATGATGCAACAGAGCCTCAGTGTTGCAAGGGACAGTGTCAAACTGGTCTCCTGCAAGTGAGGCACGTGGGCGTTCCCACCTGCCCAAAGTACATATTAATCCACAGAATTCCTTACTTTTTGGTGTGTGGCAGTGTGGCAGCAGCAGGAGGGAACCCTCACCACCAAGTCCAGATTGAAGGGAGCAACAAGACGTCATTGGGACCCCCAGATGGGTGATATGCTTCCCCCTAACCCTGTCATTCTCCCCCTGTCCCCCTACCCACACTTCTTTATGTTTATCTTTCTCTCTTTCTTTTCTCTTAATTTCTCTTTGCCTCTAATACTATTAAATAAAATACATCAAATTTTTGGCACCAACATCTGACCTTGTTTGGTTTAATCTCGTTTCTAGGTGTATTTTGAACCTTCAATGTTCTTCCTGCTTTATACACAGAGGTTTAGTTTTCCTTACTCTTATGAGTTTAAACCAGAGGGCAACATCTCCTCTATTCTTAACCTTTTTCACATCACAAGTGTCCATAAATACACATCCCCTTCTGCATTCCTGAATCAATTAATTGATAGATAAGCAGATATATTTAAGTACTGAAAGGACATGGATCTGCATAAGAAAAGTCACAAAGCAGCAACAGGGGAGGGAAAGGAGGAAAAAACAGTTGCTAGAATAAATAATTCTGCCCACAACCAGCTGTAAAACTTAAGTTTGGATTTAAAGGCAAGTGCTTAATTAGGGAGAAAAAGACAACTTTAAAGTGAGACCACTATGGAGACAACTTTTTAAGTGAGACCACTATGGAGGGAATGCAGTTCAGTGGACTGCATAATGAATGTGTAATTAAAAAGGTGTATTTTTGACCTACATTTATAACCCTCACTACTATAATTTCCACATGTTGATCACTTTCCACAAGAACACTAGCACGGTAGAATAGACAGGCTATGCTGGGTTTTGCAGATGACACTAGAATATAAATAGTAAGTGGTAAAAATATAAAATTAGGAGATAGAACATTCAAACTGTCCAAAAGTGTTGACAGAAAGGGTGAAGGTACACTTGAAAAATGTATGAAGCTTAGTTTCATTACTGCTCTGCTTGATCTTTACTAGTGGAAGAAAGGTACTTCTGTAAAATTCTCACTTCAGAGACAAATTTTAGCAATAATTCAGAAGAAAATACAAGATATACAATAGAGGATAAAAAATTGGAAGAAACATCTGGAATAAGATTTCTTTCTTTCCAACTTATGCATCATAAAGTTTTACTTTTGGGGACAATACACAAATTAGAGCAGAAACACAGCAGAGAAAATAAGTAAGAGTTTCTAACTATAAAATTGCATTTTATTCCAAAAGGTGATGATTTTTTAATATATTTAATAAAGGCAATTTTAGCAAATGGTATCAACCCTTAATGAGACCTCCTGGGAAATTAGAAATCATAAAAGAAGTAAATTTCCATGTAAGTCCAAAATAGAGAAGATATAATTATAGACAAACAGTTAATATTACAAATCTGAAAGATAATTTCTAGCATTAAGACATCCTTTGCAGATTCATTTAGCACTGTCAATTTTTGCTCATATTCTTACTCCCACTTTACAGAGTCCTGTTGAAATAAGGGATTTTTTAGAAGTAAAAAATATTAACGGCCAAGATGGAAGTGAGGATTTCAGTTTGACCTGCAGTGGCGTGCACTAGAAGGTGAATTGCCACTACCTTCCTGAAAAGTAGAAGTAGTTCCTTTAGTAGAAGGCGGTCAGGCAGGCACACGAATACGCACTGGGTACACACAGCCACAAGTAGTAGAAAGGAGCCAACGGAGAAAAGACAAGAGGGGTCTTCTATATGGGGCTCCAATGAAGTTTAATGCAGCCACACAACAAAGGGGTCCAGGAACAGAAGACTCACAACAAAGGAGGGTCAAGGTTTAAGTACAAGGCAAGACGGGGCAGAGTGGAACATGAGGGTCCAATGGGCTGAGAGCACAGGGGTAGTACAAAGGTGGGTCAAAGGGCAACGATCAACAAGGAAACGGGTGGAACACTGCAGCAAATTTTGGCCAATAAGCAAACAGGGAAAGGAGAAATTTCCAGAACTGAGGAGGGCATTAGGGATGACATAACTGGGGTACATTAACATAGAGGAGCAAAGAACTGTGGGGAGAAACCCTTTTTGTCCCCCTGACTTAAATGCCCTTTAGACAACTCCTCATCTTTCCTTCCAGGACACAGATATTGATACCTCCTTGGCAGGCCCCTGGGCCTCCACATTGACCCACAGAAGTATTTGTACTGCATGCAAAAACTGTTTTTTCAATTCTAAGCTGTTTCATAAAGAAAATTTGTCCCACTGAAAGTAATTTGTCTTCTCAAGTAACCATTATATGTGATGGGGTCCTGCTCCCCTTGGATAGTTGAATACCTGCTTTCCCATAGAAAGTAATTAATTCTTTCTTTTGCTTTGCTTGTTTATGGGGTTTTTGTTTTCCCTATAAAACAACCTTTATCTCATCCCATGGGTTTTCTCTCTTGATTCTCTCCCCAAGCCTACTGGTGGGGGAGTGAGCAAGAGTCTGTGTGGGACTCGATGGCTGGCTGGCGTTAAATTTCGACACTTTCCCATTTAAAAGCATCATCATCCACTTCCAAGAACCCACCACCAAAATTTGGATACCATCTCCAATATTGACCATGTTCAAGGAATGTTCTCACATAAAAGACTGAAAGGTCTTGCTGATCTTTATCCCCCCACGGCAGATGACCATCTGTAGCACCAACAGTAGGACTAGGTGTTTCCTTTCTCCAGCAAAGGTATTGTCATTCAAATCCAACAGTTGCCTGCTGCTTGGGATACATGTGGTGCTAGAGTTCAGAGAAATTATCTGCAAAAAGCACTTTTCAATTAACCTTTTTAGTAGCATACTGTATAATTCAGTACTCTGTGGGTGGGTGATAAACTTTAATATTTTTATGCTGTTAGTGTGGACACTTGAAAATTTAAAAAAAATAAACTTTGAAAATAACTAATTTCTGAATAGGAAATAAACCCCAAAATAAAATAAGAGCTAGAAAGACAAAGTTTTATACTCCTGTACAATTGGAAGTCAAAGTTTGAGATACAGCTCAAGAAAATATTATATAACCAAAATAATGCCTAGAAATACTCTAGAAAACATTTTCAACTCTTGATTTTGTTGAAGCCTTTTAAAAAAAGGAATGTGTCTGCATCTGAGTTGCATATATAAGGAAAGCAACTAATTTTTTTATGATTATATTATTTTTCTAGCACAGTATATTAAAAAAAAAATCAATGAGCAAGGTTATTCTGATTTGCAACATCTACGATTAGTGGTCAAAACCAGACCAGACGTCATTCCCATCTCTATCACTTTAGAGCCTATGGGGTATAAGAAGTTTGTTAGGATAACTATTTCCTTCTTCTTAAAAGTTTGAACCAATTAAAATTTCACTAGCAGCTTTTAAATGTCTGCTGAAGAGATAAGATCATAGAAATGAAACATAACAATGGTCTCCATTAGTCTTACACATTATTCCACCCTTCATCATTTGTTTCTGCTTCACTAACTCTTCTGCTCTCAGAGGTATTGACTCAGCCACATTTGCTTCTTTTGGAAAATCTGTCCCCCTTCTGACTAACCAAGCATCAGACTCTTATTCTATCTTTATGCAGTGTGAACAGGAAGTATCATCCCTTTTTAAGCAGAAATAACTACATGGGCATAAACTTATATCAGCATTGCAGCTGCTCTTTAAAGCTCACATGGAAGCAAATGGTTCATTTTATTTACTGTGGTCAATTTTAGTGTATTCTACATGACACGTTGTATGAATTTATATCAATATCACACACCTTTTGATTTTTCACTTTCAGATCTTCAACTTGCACATACCAGCTTTCAGGTGGATGAATAACTCTGGATGCCAAGTCCTCAGTGAGGTTGCTTCTGCTGGACACAAGAAAAATAGCTGTGAGTACTTTTCCTCCAGAAAAACCTAGCTCCTACCAAAGTTTTATTTATGATTTCCCATAGTGAGATTTATGGGTAGACTACAGGCAATTTAAAATTGTCATTGTTTATCTAGATGTCTAGTATAACTAGCTGATTTATCATAGAAAGGATTTTTACTTAAAAATAAAACTGGAGGGGAAAAAAAAAAAAGGTCAAACTTTTAAATCTCTCAGCCAGGCAGGAATAAGAGCAGTCCTTTCATTCCCAGATCTGATAAGCCTAAATTGACCACAACTGTAATAACTTCTCCATTCCACATAGAAGTGGGATAACAGTCTTTACTAGTAGCCCTATAGTAAGGACTAAAACTGGAGTGCTTTGCATGCATAAATAAGCAGAGAAAGAACTCTGAAGTATTGGTAATTTTACTAATTTTCACAATAGTTATTAAGCACTCATAAATATTAATTAATGCACTCTTAACCAAATTACAATTCATCTTTCTCCTGATTCCAAAGGGTTTTGTTTAATGAAACAAGCATTTTTTGTGCTGATAAAGTCTAAGTTGACATAACTTGATTGTTCTACACATCCACCAAAAACACAGTAGCCCTGGCAGTTTCTAAAGGGATTTCACAGGGAGTCTCAGATGTTTTTGCAGTGGTGAATTCCAAACAAAATACTCGCTGTTTTTACTGTGGAGAAATTGGACACTTTATAAAAGACTGCCCAGAAAAATTAGCTTTCCCAAACCCTAATAATAATTTCCGGAAACCCCAGAAACAACTAAAGAAACAACAGCATCAAAAAAACTCCTCCAAGAGCGCGGAAGCAGCCCCGCGCTTCGACAACAAATCAAAAACTGCTTTCCTCGTCAACCCTCCTGTGAAAAATGGGGGACACTTCAACCCACCCACACAGGGGATTCCAGACTACATCAAACAGATCCAACATACGGAGCGTTACAGATGGGAACCAGGCACCAGCTGGTAAACAATTTGTCTTTGAACTTTACAGATAAGAACTTTTACCGTGTTCCCACAGGAAAGCAAGGACCAGCCGACGGTCCCTGGAACATTTTGATTCTAGGTCACACCTTCCATGGCCCATCACAGGTTTTTGTTTTGCCTGAAATTCAGTCTGTTTCACCTGGACAAGAAATCTTTGTTCAACTTAAATGTGTGAACATTCCCTTCTATCTCCCACAGAAAACTCCAGTAGCACAAGCTTTCCTGCTGCCAAAAAACTACATAGAGCAGATTCCACTCAACCCCACAATTTTGTGGATGCAAATCATGGGAACAAACAAGCCCATGCTCCAATGCAACCTTTTCTGCAAGGGAGAAAGAATCAGCCGACCAGGAATGCTGGACACAGGTGCTGATGTGACTATCATCACCCACTCGGAGTGGTCAGCCAGTTGGCCACTGCAACCAGTGGCAGGTATAATCTCAGGCATTGGTGGTGTCACTGAGTCCACGCAAAGCAAGCACAATGTCATCATCGAAGGCCCTGAAGGCAAGTTGGCCACCATCTGTCCATTCGTGGTAAGGGCCCCCATCACCATATGGGGCAGGGATGCCCTATCCCAATGGGGGGCCTCTCTCAGAGTTCGTTGTCGGGATTTTTATTTGGGACCATTGTTGAACGCACATGTCCCGAGACTCCACCCCTCACCTGGAAAAGTGATCAGCCTGTTTGGACAGAACAATGGTCACTTTCTAAGGTCAAATTATGTGTGTTGCACACCCTGGTACAAGAACAACTTGCCAAAGGCCACATCACCGAGACCACAAGTCCTTGGAACTCTCCAGTTTTTGTTCTGTGAAAACCTGGAACCAATGGGTGGAGACTTCTGCATGACCTTCGCAAGATAAATAATATCCTCGAAGAAATGGGTCCCCTTCAGCCTGGTCTACCCTCAGCACCGAGGCTGCCTCGAGACTGGATTCTTGTTGTCATTGACATCAAGGACTGTTTCTTCAGCATTCCACTGCACCCTCAAGATGCACCACGTTTCACCTTCTCTGTTCCCTCTCTTAACAGAGAAGCTCCTCTCAAAAGATACCACTGGCTTTTCCTCCCTCAAGGACTCAAAAACTCTCCCACCATATGCCAATGGTACGTGGCTCACGTTCTCTCTCCTGTCCAAGAAGAATTCCCAGACGCAATCATTTACCACTACATGGACAACATCCTGATTTGTGCAACAGACAAGAAGTACCTGGACAAAGCAGTCACCTCCACCATCGAAACCATCCAAAAAGCAGGATTTGAAATTCGAGAAGACAAAGTACAATACACTAACCCGTGGAAATACCTTGGACTCCAAATTCGAGAAAGAACCATCGTTCCCCAGCAGCTCTCCATTTGAGATGACCCAAAAACCCTGAGAGACCTACACAGCCTGTGCGGATCCATCAACTGGATACGTCCCCTTCTGGGAATCACAACTGAAGACCTCGCTCCCCTGTTCAACCTCCTCCGTGGTGACAAGGACCTGGACTCTCCACGCACCATCACCCCTGAAGCCAGAGAAGCCATCACCAAAGTCCAAGAAGCCCTGTCCTCACGTCAAGCCCATCGCTATGAGCCCAGCCTGCCTTTCCAGTTTGCCATCCTGGGAAAGGCCCCTTGTTTCCATGGACTGATTTTTCAATGGGACTCTCAACCCACAGACCCTCTGTTGATCCTTGAATGGGTTTTCACAAGCAACCAGCCCACAAAGACAATTACCACATTTCAAGAAATCATGGCACAACTGATCAGAAAAGCCAGATCTCGCCTTCACTCCCTTGTGGGGTGTGAGTTCACCTGCATTTATCTGCCACTCACCACTGGAGATCTGGAGCACTTGCTCCAAACCAAGGAAAGTCTCCAGTTTGCCCTAGATAGTTACACAGGTCAAATTTCCATCCATTTACCAAAACATTAACTTTTCAATTGAAGTGCAGTTTTTCATTTAGTCCCAAAGTTAGTCCAAAGCAGAGTACCCCTCAAAGCTTTGACAGTTTTCACAGACGGCTCAGGGTCCTCTCACAAATCAGTGATGACTTGGAAAGACCCCAAAACCCAGAAATGGGAATCTGACGTCCAGATAGTGGACAGGTCCCCACAAATTACTGAGTTAGCAGCTGTCGTCAGAGTCTTTGAGAAATTCAAAGACGAACCCTTTAATCTGATCACAGATTCTGCCTATGTTGCTGGTATAGCCATGAGGGCAGAACATGCTTTCATCAAAGAAGTTTCCAATCCCAAATTACACCAATTGATTTTTGAATTGACTCAATTGATTTCTAGCAGGAAAAAACCCTACCATGTTATGCATGTGAGATCACACACTGATCTCCTTGGTTTCATCACAGAAGGAAACCAGAAAGTGGATGCACTGGTCATGCCAGCTCAATCTGCAAATGTTCCTGACATCTTTGCTCAGGCAAAACTGTTGCATGCATTCTTTCACCAAAATGTACCTGCTCTCATCAGGATGTTCAAACTCTCAAAAGATCAGGCAAAATTTGTTGTGGCAACATACCCAAACTGCCCAAATTACCAGATACCTTCTATGGGTACAGGAGTCAATCCCTGAGGCTTGAATAGCTGCCATCTGTGGCAGACTGATGTTACCCATTTCCCGTCCATTGGGAAGTCAAAATATCTGCACGTGTCAGTTGACACATTTTCGGGAGCAATTTTTGCATCCGCTCATGCAAGGGAAAAAGCCGCTCATGTTGTCAAGCATTTCCTCCTTGCATTTGCTACTCTAGGGGTTCCAAAAAAGATAAAAACTGATAATGGGCCCGCTTACAAATCCCAAGAACTAAAAAGGTTCCTCAATGAATGGGGAATTGAACACACTAGGGGAATTCCAGAAAACCCCACAGGACAATCCATTGTAGAAAGAACCCACCAAACTCTCAAAAAAGTCCTCAACCAGCAGCATAGAGACACAGAAATTTTGTCTCCGGTTGAAAGACTCTGCAAAGCTCTCTGTCATCAACTTCCTCAATTGCTCAGCGTTGGAGCCTGATCCTCCTATCCTCCGACACTTTGCAAACTCAACCCAAGCTAAGCTCACAGAAAAACCACCAGTGTTGGTGAAAGACCCAGAAACACACCAAGTTTCTGGACCTTTTCAATTGATCACCTGGGGATGGGGATACGCATGTGTGTCCCTGCCTTCAGGCCCCAGGTGGTTCCCAGGGAAAAATGTAAAACCATACCTAGGTAATGCAAAAATCACACCAAAAAATACCAACAAAAGTTCTCCTGAGTCAAACACCAAACCTCCTCAAAACCAGACCAGCTCGACCTGGAGAAGGAGACGTCGCAAAGCTCCCACACAACAGAAAATCAATTGTCCTGTCACACGACAGCAGACAAAACAGAAAGCTAAACAGCCTTCTGCTGGTTCAGTCAAATCGTAGGCCAGACTTAACCTGGCAACAGAACAGATGTTTAGATGCTGTTAACCCTGCTGAAAACCCCATTACTCCCTCTTTATAACCTTTAGCAAACCCCTAATCCTATACCTGCTCTCCTTTCCTTAGAGTCAAGTCAATAAAGTGGGGGGGGGGGGGGAGATAGGGACAAAAGAACCCTATTCCTCCTCTCCCAACTTAAAGTTAACAAATTCTGCTTGTGTTCCTATCAGAAGCCACACCCGTGTCCAAAGATGAAAAGCATCTCTGTTGCTGTTGCCCTCACTGCTGCCTGGATGCTTCTCATTGCACCGCATGCCTGCGGCTGGATCGCCCCGCAGCCCAAACAAAATGTCTGGGTGACTTTAGCAAAGACACTAAAGCAAGATAATCTGTGTTTATCCATGGGCAACCTTGATAACCCACTTTCCACCTGTTTAGTAGGAATTCCTTTGGTAGCAGATGATTGGCCAGTTTATAACTCAGAACTCCTTCGCACCACAGGTAAGAGATCCAATCCAGTGGACAATTGGGATGTGTGGACAAAAATGCTGCCAAACGCGCAGGAGGAGCCCCAAGAATTGGATTTGCTGAGGTCGTCCAGGGTAAAATTTTGTGTCAAATTTTACTTTAGACGCCCAAAACAAAATTTTGCCGATTTGGATTTGACAAAAAGCACATACTGAAAAGGTATCTCCCCCATTAACAAAGCTTACAATTCCCCATATTGGTGCAATTACACTGCTCACACACTTTAAGAATCCTCTCTCCACCCCAAAACTTTGCCTAGAGGAATGTTTCTTATCTGTGGCAATCGAGTTTGGGCCAGAATTCCCTCCCGCCTTCAGGGAGGACCCTGTAGCCTCGGCAAGCTTTCTACCCTCACCCCAAACATCACTCTGTTGCACAACTGGAGAAAAGATAGTGAATCAAAATGTGAAAAAAGATCCTACACTGAATATGAGGAAATTTGTGACCCTAAATTGTACAATTGGAACAAACCCAAAAGAGTTGCTGTCTCCCTGTTTCTACCCTGGGTGGCAGCAGCAAAAGCCCTTGGCAAAATTGATCATTTGGGGTGCTGGCTTAGTAAGCAGGCCAATGCTACATCTGCTGCCCTGAGTGACCTCTTGAAGGATGAAGAAATCACAAGACACGCCTCTCTGCAAAACCGTGCCACAATCGACTTCCTACTGCTCGCCCATGGACATGGCTGCCAAGACTTTGAAGGGATATGCTGTTTCAATCTCTCATCCCGCTCCACATCCATCCACGCCAACACCCAGAAGCTGCACGAACTCGTGAAGGATGTGAAAAAGGAAACCACCCCCGACTGGGTCCATGACCTTTTTGGTCAATGGGGACTGACAGGATGGGCTGCATCTTTGGTTAAGGGAATTTTGTGGATTTTGATTGTAGTTGTTGTTGTGTTAGTTATGTTTGCATGCTTTGCTCAATGCCTCAAGAAAGTTACAAAAAGTGTCTTTTTAGTAAATACAGAGAGAGGAATTGTGGATGATACAATTCCTCCAAAGCCTTCCTCTCCTGGTCCCTGGAACTTGCTATAATAGATGAAGTATCCTAGATACCAAGGTTGAGCCAAATTCCTTAAGAATTTGGTCACTCTCCTAACACTTCGGAAGATAACTGGTTAGAAATTAGGATGTTTAATTGGTCAGTTTACCTTTAGAACTTCTCACTTAGATTGGATGTTGTTCTTTGTATAAATATTTATTGGTTGTAGTTTGAATCCTCCCTGAACCTATAAATATAGCTGCCCTTTGTTTGCTGAGAGAATCCCTGCTTGACTATCCTTTTTGCATGAAAATAAAGATTCTTGTGGAAATCATCAAGTAGGCCTCCAGTCTTTCTCGGCTGATGAAATGTTGGTTTTCTGAGAGTTAGCTACCTGTTAGCACTCTCTGGTCCTGGCAAATCCATTAGGGACCGAAAGAGAAAACCATCAGATTTGTGCTCTGTAAAATCATTCCCTGGAGAAGGTGGCTCTTGGGACAGTGGGGACAATGCCAGCAGCTCCTGCTTTTGGGGTATCCCAGGGACTGCGCCAGGTTTCATTCTAGGCTCATCCTGGTATTATTCCTGGCTTATCCCAGTTTATTCCATGCTCATCCTAAAGTTTTATCCCATGCTAATCCCAAGGTTTTATTCTATGTTCATCCCAAGCTTTTATCCTGTCACAGTCCGCATAACCTGAGTGGGGGTCGTGATGGTTCATTGACCGTGGGGTGCAAAGGACAACAGCAAGAGACTAAGGTTTTGTTCAGCAACAAGTAGCAAAGCAATTTATTGAGGGTCAACAATTCAGTTTTGGGGTAATGGTGAGAAGGAGAGAGATAAAAAGATGACAAAGTAGGGAGGGAGAGAGAGACAGAGAGACAGAGGGACACAGAGAGAGAGACAGAGAGAAAGAGAGAGAATAGGGGGAATAGCTACCAACAGATGGGACATCCTCGGATCATCCGGTGATGTCTTCCATGCGTGGGGAGAAAGAAGTCTCAAAGGTCTCTTCTGAGAGTGATAATTTTATAGTCATTTTCCAGGCGAGGGGTCACTGGCCAAAAGGTGGGGAGATTTATGGACCATTGTGAGTGAGGCCTGTTGCTCAGGTGCAGAAAGTACAGTTCCTTCAGCCTGTACCTGCCTGAACGCAGTGCAGCGTGACAGTACAGCACACACATGACACAGTCCATTAGAACATCTGCTTTGGCAAGACTCGGTGGCTCCTGCCCAGAGCGAGTGGTGGGGGTCTCAAGGTCTCAGTCTCTGACGATGATTGTGAGGCAGAATCAGGCAATCTTCAGACCGACTCTTACAGCATCCTGTGACTCACGATCAAGGAGCGCTTCTTCGTGATGTTGTTCCGACGTCTTCAGGACTCGTCTGAGTTGGTAGCATATCCCAGGAAAACAAGGATAGGAAAATGGACAGGATAGATGAGTAAGAAAAGATAAGGGAAAGAAAAAGAGGAAGAGAAAACAAACAAATGATAAATTTTTCAATTATTCAATTATTTTTCATTCCATAGAAACAATTTCTGATTATAGAGAGAATGATCAATTTCAATGAGAAATACAATGCAACAATAAATTTTAATCAATATTCAAAGTGTAATTCGACTAAACTATGCAATTTGTAAATTGATATTCAAAAGTTAAGATAATCAAAAATAATCCATTTTAACTATCATTCAAATTACAGGACGGTCAAAAGAAAGTAATTTTTTAATCGAGAACATGTTTTGTCTTATTTCAAGATCACACAGTTCTCCTTGCATCAATAACCTTAGGGATGTCAATGGTTACAGATTTGTGTAAATTTAGTGTGGATGTCAAATGTGTCAATTGTTTCGTAATTTTCCAATTCATAATGTAGAGAATTGCTGATAAAACAAAACCAATCAAGACCAGAATCAGGAGGACGATGATGGGATGACTCAGTTTGTTTAGGACCCCTGTGGCAGTAGGCGAACACCCAAAAAGAGTATCCCACCATAGGTGTTCAGCAACTCTTTTTACTCTTTCCAGAACATGATGAATTTCTTTCATATTATGGAAAACAGTTCTTAAAGTTCTTTGTCCATTTCTTTTAATCTTTTCCAAAATGCCGATCAGGTCTTGGTGAAGCAGCAATTGCTTTACCAGAGAGAGGTTCATTCCAAAGGGAGTAGGTAATAATTGAGAGATCAGTGTATAATTGGACTGTAGAAGGTGATGAGAGATAACCAGAGCTACAAAAGAAAAGTCACATCCTGTAATTTTAGTAAAATTACAAACAAAAGATATGAGTGATTTTTAGTACTTACTACTAAATTTTTCACAGAAATACTATCGCAAGCAGTTCTCAAGCATGCACAGCCATTGCCTTTATACACCAGTACTGTCTCAGGAGTCTCGTTTGGGTGAATTTCAAAATTGCAGATGTTCTGTTCAGTATCTAAACAAATATCTTGAGCTCTGATCGCATTACTTTCACAGATAAACTCTCTTCGTTCCTGGACAATGCAAGTTTCCACATTAACAGTTTGCCATTTTTCACCAATTTGATGGGCCCGTTCTTTATGCCCAAAGGATAGAGAACAGTTCCATCGTGATTCAGCCCTAATGCAATGATAGGAAATATTGAATGCACTGAAGCATTGCATATCATCGGTACAAAGGCTGTGGCTGTGTTTGTGCTGGGGTTGTAGGTAAAATTTAGCAAATTCCACCAGGTTTGGAATTCTCTTTCAGAGTTAGTGGCACTATCCCAGACTATTCTCCAAATTTCAGTAGAAAAAGTACCTTCCTTGCCTCCTCTTGTAATAGAGGCAGCAACTGATTGCATCCACAATTGAGCCTGGATACAGCTGAGAGCTAAAGAAAAGTTATAGCCAATTTATCTATCAATATTTCTGAATCAATGCTATTCAAAATTTCCAATCTTGTTCCCACAACACCGGTTATGTCTCTTATTATTCATTACTTAAAAGAATTATTGATAATTTGCCTTGTTTGAAAATCTATGCCAAATTTAACATTATTGTTGTTGGCCAGTTTTTCTAATTACCTACGGTCCAATTTCAAAAATTTTCAGGTTCAGTATAACCAGTGGTTGGGTGTTAGGTGTTACAACATTAACATCAAGTTATCCCCAGTATTTTGTATTATTTTTACCGCACATGACTTTATGGGAAAAATTGTACAACATTTAAGTTTAACTAACAACTCTGATTTTGGATTTCACATGATAAAACACGGCTGTGAGATCCTGTGCCATAACTGTATACAGGTTCAATGAGGGATTCAGCAATTGATCTTCATGTCCTGCGGTGTTCTTCTGGGAAAAGTAAATACAACAGAATCTGCCACAAAGAGGCAGGAGGTTAAAAATAATGGAACTATTCAGCATGTAACATGGACTGGAATTCTGTTGACTGGATGCCACTCTGTACCTCCTTTAAACATAGCACAAAAGTCAGTGTAGATGCAAACAAGAGAGGCAATCTGTACCTTAATTTGGAAAACACCCCAAACAGCTATCAGCACACTTCAAACTGCTATTAGCTCCCTGTCTCTTATCATTCTTTTTCTTAAACCAAGAATTTGGTGTTTGTTTGGGGGAGAAAGGAGAGGTTACTGTGATTACTGAGGCAGGTTTGTTTTGGTTACTAGCCAATCTCACAGTTTCTGGAATTGTTAGATTCTTTTTACAGCACCTCTTGTCACTGAGAAGGTGTTACAGTAATGCTTTATCAGGTCATACCACTTCCTAACTGAGGAGCTCTGGGCCACCCCATCACTGGGGAGGGTCCCAGAGGTGGTTGTCTTCAATGCTTTCAGTTTCTGAGAAGGTTTTTGAGTTTTCTCTGGGGTAATTTGCAAATTAAGACTTTCCAAAAGGGAGATTATTTTTTGTTCAGTATCCTCCACTAGTTCTATTTCGCCTCCTCCCACAGGAAAACCATTAATAAATTGATAAACAGCCACGTTGTCAGGTTTGGGTTTTTGGACTGGCCATATAGGAGAGTCGAAAGAAGAATGAGTATTAATTATTGTTTCTTGGTCTTGCAAATCCTGTATAACTGGTTTGATCCCTTCTTTGGCACCAGAGGGAAGAGGGCATTGTTTTACATTTACAAGTGATTGCAGAGGTGATTTATAGCTAACAGTGAATTTTATTTCAAGCATAATTTGCAAGCAGGCAGCTTTGTGAAAGTTTTCTATGAGTTGGTCGGGGGTACCAATTAAAGCTACAGGGTCTCCCCTTTCCAAGGGGTTGAGCCCCCCATGCCCAATAAGCTGCACACTGAGTTAGGGATCATGAGCTGTGTTTGTCTCCCGTTGTTAAGAAAACCCCATGTCCCCAGTACCCACTAGCTACTTGTTCTGACAATTCAGTAGCAGTGAACAGGATTTCTTTAGTGGTTACTTGTGGGTCAAAATCCTCATCATTGATACAATTGAATTCTGGTTTAATTATGGGTTTCAAGCTAAGGCAGCAATGTTCCCCACGATTTCTCACTAGAGTTAGTTCTTTTTGAGGATTTATTTGGTTAATTTCCTTCTCCTCTGTTTCTATTGGTGAGTTAGTGTGTTTTAATGTTTGGGGATGTTGTAGTCTTAGGGAGGCTTTTAAAAAATTAATTTCATCCCTTAAAACATGATTCTTACTCCTTTCTTCATCTAATTGTTTTTGCAAAATTTCCACTAAATTTATAGAGAGTCAATAATTGTTTTTTCTTCACTTCTTCACCTAGAGCGAGTTTCTATAGCTGCCGTAAGGCAGGCACCCAAAACTGAGCAGAGGATGGTCTTATTTTGGCCCAGTTTGAATTTTGTTTGATGTTGAAAAGATTGCATGTTATCAATCACATTTTCTAAATTGAACCAGTTGTTGTATGCCCATTCTTCCTCTGTTTTGAAGGTTTGGAATTGTATTTAGCTAGCAAAGCATAAAATGCAGCTTTATCTTCTGTACTATGATTTTCATTCATTTTATGAGTTAGAGAAGTAGAAACTACTGTAGGAAAACTAGTAACTTAAATCACACGCATGGCCTAAACTATCCCAGAGAAAAAGAAAAGAAGCAGAAATTACACACACATACAAGTTACACAGGAAGCACTCTTTCCTCAAGCAAAGTCGATACAAAACATATAACAACAGGAAAAACTTGCACCACTTAAACCCTCACCCTGAGTGGAATAGTTAGTGCAGCACCCTTCCCAACTTCAAGGAAGGCTCAAAGACAATCCAAACACAGCTAGACGCTCACCCTGAGTCGAATAGCCTGCACAGCACCCTTCCTAACTTCATGGAAGGCTAAAATCACAAAAAACTGGCACTACCAAACCCTCACTCTGAGTGGAATGGCTAGTGCATCAAGGAAGGTCAATGGACAACACATTTGTACACATCCTGCGTAGTACCCTCCCCTACTAACATTTAGCAAGACGGGTAATATAACTTTCAAACAAGAATAGAGAGGGGGAATGACACAGTCATGCCATTTGCATCAAGCGGTCTTTTGTGATTTTCTGCAGACAGAGCCTTCAAACGTGTGTAGGGATGCTTTGATCACCTAGGTGTGTCCAGTCTGCTGGAAATCTGAAATGTCCCCCTTGCTTTCTAGACAAGCTCACCCCTTTCGAGGTGGCCAGCTAGGTGTGGCTGGAGCAAGATGTCCTTCCTCTGTTACAGACTACACAGTACCAGCAACCCTTCTGTCTGTCAGAAAACCTGTCCGACTACGCCAAATAATGTCACGGTCCACACAACCTGAGCAGGGGTTGTGATGGTTCGTCTGACCGCAAGTGCAAAGGACAACAGCAAGAGACTACGGTTTTGTTCAGCAACAAGCAGCAAAGCAATTTATTGGGGGTCAACAATTCAGTTTTGGGGTAATGTTGAGAAGGAGAGAGATAAAAAGATGACGAAGTAGGGAGGGAGAGAAGGGACACAGAGAGAGAGAGAGAGAGAGAGAGATAAAGAGGGACAGAAAGAATAGAGAAAGACAAAGGGACAGAGAGAGAGAGAGAATAGGGGGAATAGCTACCAACAGATGGAACGTCCTTGGATCATCCAGTGATGTCTTCCATCCGTGGGGAGAAAGAAGTCTCCAAGGGTCTCTTCTGAGAGTGAAAATTTTATAGTCCATTTCAAGGCAAGGTGCCGCTGGTCAAAAGGTGGGGAGATTTATGGACTATTGTGAGTGAGGCCTGTTGCTCAGGTGCAGAAAGTACGGTTCAGCCTGCACCTTGCTAGGGCACAGCGCACTGTGACGATACAGCATACAACCAAACCCCGTCCATTAGAACATCCGCTTTGGCCAGACTCCGCAGCTCCTGCCCAGAGGGAGTGGTGGGGGGTCTCAAGATCTCAGTCTCTGACGATGATTGTGAGGCAGAATCAGGCAATCTTCAGACCGACTCTTACAGGGACACAGGCTTCTGAAAATGGAAATGACCTTGGCAGAAGAGCAGTTGTGAAGGGAAGCAGAACAAAAACAGAGGTAAGCACAAAAACCAAGTGCAGTGGTACTTCTCGGTCCTGCGTGCACCTCCTGCTTCTGCCTGCTGTGAACACTTGGTGTTGCAGCTCATGGAATTCATTGCAGTGCTTGTGGGGTTTGATTTTTTGTGCTCAGGCCCTCTCAACAACTCCCCTCCTTTACTGGACACATCCCTGCAGTGGGACCATAGTCCCTCTTACCCTGGAGGAATTCTCTGCTCGTCTGGGGAGGGGCTGAAGGCAAGGGTTACGAGCAAAGGAAAACAACCGAGCCACGGGCATTATGTCCTTGATGCATGCAGCACCACCTGTTCTCCAAGTTCCCAGTACTGATGAATGTAAACAAGAAAATGCCTGCTCCTTCACTTCTCCAGCTCTCCCCCTACACTTCCCCAGCTCTTAACCTTGGTGTGCCAATGTTCTGCTTCCATGTAATGTCTGAAATAGTTATGTTGGGAAATGGACACTCTGACTAGGTGTCAACTGTCATGGACAAAACCCCACAGTGAGCAATCAGAGCAGAAACGTGAAAGCTGGGAGCCTCTGACTTCCGCAGTGGACTTAACTTTCTTTTCCTCCTCTCTTTCAGGATGGGAAAAAGTATTACACTCCTCCCATCTTTGCCAAAAGCTGTGGTGTTTGAGCAGCCAAAGCCAGGAGTCTTCAGCACCATGTCTGTGCTATGGCTCCTGGTCCTGCCCGTGCTGTGGGGTAAGTGAGAGGGCTGCAGGGTTCCTCTTTTCCTCTCTACTGGGATTAACCGCCTGGGAAATCTGGGATCTGGGTGAAACTGAAAACCTTCCCCTCTGTCCCCCCCTAAGTTATCCCAGCTCTTCCCAGCTAGGAGCAGCACCGAAGTGAAGTAGAGGAAATGACCTCAGGGAACAGCTGTAAATTCAAAGTAGAAAGAGAAGATATACCAGCAAAGGGCAGGAAAGGGGAAAGGTTTCAGAAAGCATTTCTGTGGTCTAATTAATAATAATTTCTGATTCCCCAGGGAGAAGAACACAAACTCACAGCAATTCAGGCCTGACAGTCCCTTGCAGCAAGAGTTCAGCACATACCCACAGAGGCAAGTTGAGCATCTGAAAGAAGAAAAATAAACAGAAGAAAAAGGAGATTTCTTTTTTTTCAAAGTTCTTTCAAGTTCTTAAAGCACAAGCAAAATTTGCTCTGGATTTTCTGTGGGTGAATCACAAGCATTGGGCAAGTCATGCCATTCATTTAGCTGTCACAATCTGGGGTTCTGCCTGCTAAAATTTCAAGCAGATGAGGATATCTCCCAGACACAAAGTGCCACCACTTGGAACCCTGGCTGTTCTTCAAGTGTCAAACACTTGTTCTAAACAGACATTAGAAAAGCGGGGCCAGAATTTTTGTTTCTCATGGAAAAGGGACTATGTTCTTCTGCAGTGCCCAGTGACTGAGACGGGTCTTCTGTCCGCAAAAATTCCAAACCGTGCAAGATATCTCTCAGATGCAAACTTGCACCACTTAGAACCCTGGTTGTCCTTTGAGTGCCAAAAGCCTCCTCTAAACAGACATCACAAAACTGGTGAAGCGAGTTTTATTTCACAGAGAAAGAGACCACTGTTTGTGTCCAGGGTCCTATGCCTTAGACTGGACTCTCTCTTCTAAAAGTATGAACAAATCAGGATTTCCCCCAAACCCCAGCTGCCACCACTCAGAACGCTGGCTTCGTTTGGAGTGACCAATACCTCACACCTTCTCCACACTGCTATCAGGACACTGGGAGGGTGAGTTTTGTTTCAGATGGAAAAAGGCCAATGTTCTTGTCCAGGGCCCTGTGCCTGGAACTGGGATTCTGACTGCTAAAACTTGGAATTGATCAGAATTTCTCCCAGACCCAATCTGCCATCACTTGGAACCCTGACTGCTTTTTGAGGGCCATTGTCTCCTCTAAACTGACATTAGGAAAGTGGGGGCAGGATTTTTGTTTCACAGGTTAAAGGGCCACTATTCATGTCTAGTGCCCCGGACCTGAGACTCAGCTTCTGCTTGCCACAATTCCAAACGAATCAGGATTTCTTGCAGACCCAATCTGCCACCACTTAGGACCCTGGCTGCTTCTCAATTGCCAAACACCTGCTCTTAACTGACTTCACAAAGCCTGGGTGCCTTTGGAGTTACAAAGGCCTCCTCCAAAGTGATTATCCAGAAACTGGGAGGGTGAGTTTTCCTTCACCTGTGAAAGGGCCAAAGTTTGTGTTTAGAGGTCTGTAACCAGGAGCTGGCTTCTGCCTGCTAAAATTCAGAATGCATCAGGATATCTCCCAGTTTCAAGCTGCCACCATTTACAACCCTGGCTGTCTTTGGAGTGACAAATACCTCCTCCAAATTTCTATGTACAGTAATTTCACAATTACAAGCCGCACGGACTATAAGTCGCATCTCCGGGTGTTGGCAAACATTTCGTTCTTTGTCCATACACAAGCCGCATGCAATTATAAGCCGCTCTGTCATTCGCAGCGAGGACCCACGTGCAACAAAGTTGCCAAATAGTAACAGAATCGCGGCATGGCGGGGTTTACTGGCTCGGCTCCGGCCGTGAGGGTTCGGGGTTGCTGACGGGGCCAGGTGGCCCAGCTCGGCGCTGCCGCTCGGGGTCGGCCGCCGCCACTGCTGGGCTCGCTCACCCTGGCCTGGCCCTGCGTTGGAGTGGCAGGGGGGCACAGAGCCCGCTGGCACCCGCGGCGGTGGTGGGAAGCAGGGACGGAGCCCGCTGGCACCCACGGCAGCGGCGGCAGGAGGGGATGGAGCCCGCTGGCACCCACGGCAGCGGTGGCAGGAGGGGACGGGAACCCCCTGCCTTCCCCCGAGCCACAGGGTCAGCAGGAGGGGGCCCCCCCGTCTCTCCCCCAGGCTGCTCTGCCTGAAGGAGGGAGCTAGCCCGCCTTCCCCACCCCCCGCACTGCCTGCACAGAGCCGGCTCCACCCGCAGCGCAACAGAGTAACCAATGTGTAACAAGCAGGTAAAGCCGGGTTTTTACTGGCAGGTTGCTCGACTCGGCAATCTAGGTTTGCACTTCTGGGGTTGAAAATGTCAGAAAATTATTCACATATTAGCCACTCCTGAGTGTAAGCTGCATTTCCAGTGTGGGAGCAAAATTTTAGTCAAAACGGTGCGGCTTGTAATTGTGAAATTACTGTATATACTGGGGGAGTTGAGTTTTGTTTCACAAGGAAAAACATCACAGTGTGTATCCTAGGAGTGGGCTTCCGCTTGCTAAAATTCCGAACGGATTAGGATTTCTTCCACACCCACGCTACCACCACTAAGAACTCTGACTACCTTTGGAGTGCCAGACTGCTATTAGGAAACTGGAACGTCGAGGTTTTTTTCTAAGGGAAAAAGGACCAATGTTCTCGCCCACAGCCCCGTGCCCGAGACCAAGCTTCTGTCTGGTGGAGTTCTAAATGGATCAGGATTTCTCCCAGACGCAAGCTATCACCACTTAGAACCTGGCTGCCTTTGGAGTGCAGAACACCTCATTTAAACTACTGTCAGGAAACTGGGCGGGCGACTTTTCTTTCAGAGTAAATTTGGCCACCTTTTGGATCCAGCATCCTGGGCCTTAGACCGGGCTTCCGCCTGCTACAAGTCTAAAAAGATCAGGATTTCTCCCAGACCCAACCTGCCAGCACTTAGAAGTCTGACTGCCTTCAGAGTGCCAAATTCCTCCCTCAGAATGATATCAGGACACCGGGAGGGTGAATTTTCATTCACAGGGAAAGAGGCCACCTTTTGTGTCTAGGGTACTGTCCCAGTGACTGTGCTCTAGCACTATAATTTCTAATGGATCAGGATTTCTCGCAGCTTCAAGGTGACTCCACGTAGAATCCTGGCTGTCTTTGTAGTGCAAAATGCCTCTTCTAAACTGCTATTATGCTTCTGGCAGGGTGAGTTTTGGTTCAGAGAGCAAAACACCAGTGTTCTCATCCAGGGCCCTGTTCCTGAGACCGGACTTCTGCCTGCTAAAATGCCAAACATGTCAGGATTTCTCCCAGACGCAAGCTGCTAGCATTTAGAACTCCAACTGCCTTTAGAGGCAAAAACAGCTCTTCCCTACTGATATCACAGAACTGGGTGGGTGAGAATTACTTCACAGAGAATTTACTCTTTTTCTTGTTATTTTTTAAAACATAGATAGCCCTGAATAGAGGTCTCTGTGACACACCATTCTTCTTGTTCCTATTCTTGTCCATCCTAGTTAGTTACACGTGTAGTAGGTTTTTGTATTCACTAAAGACTAATTATGCCACCTAATAAATTCTCTACATTATCTAGCTACACTGCTGAAACACAAAGTTTTATTTCTGATGCAATTTTTGCCCCCTTTTTATGAACTGACTCATTGCAGAAAGCAAATATTTGCATTTCCTATAAAATTTTTTATATTGAAAAAATGTCTTACCTTTTTCTTGTAGAATTTTCCTCAACTCAAATTCAAGTCTGAGGAGCCAAACAGCTGCAGTTATTCTGAGGCCTTTTATACCTCGTGGGATTTGCTCCTCCTTTTCCTGCAAACAAGAGGCGGTCCCAATCAGGGGTATATTAACTGCAGCCTTTGCTAAGGGCCTCCATTCCCACTCTGGGAATCAGCTGGGAGAAGGGTTCTCCTTTCATTTCAATGAAGAGGATGTTTCACCTTATCTTAATTTGTTTTTTAGCAGATGCTTTTGGGCATCTAAAGCAGAGGCTTTGAAGATTCTGTGAAGAAAATAGCATTAAATGCAGTGAGCTTTCAAGTTCATAGTTTTGGGTTGTGTGTTCAGAAGTGATAAGATGCTTTTGTAATTTTTAGTTGTGTTCTTGAGGTTGTTTTTTTAGATGAAATACAGCTTCCTGAAATTTTAGGTTGTGTTAAGTGTGACACCTGAGATTTTTTTCAGCACCTTTGTCATATGACAAAAGGCATCTGACCTGACATTAGGAAATACGTTTTTTGTTTTTAATTTCCTCCCTGGCTGAGGTTTTTTTCCTGGGTCCTGGCTGGTCTGCGCAGTGAAGTTCATCACCAAAGTTTGGGTGCAGAACGACCAGGGACTAGGGTTTTTGTTGGGCAGGGTGATATTTGAGGGTCCCGAAGGGCATGGGGAATGTGTGGTGGAGAGTGGGGTTAGACAGAGTGGTTGTGGTGAGGGCGAGGGTGTGTATGTGTGCTGCCTGTTTGTAACCTTGTGTATATGAGCTTTGCCTTTCAGGCTTTTCAAGCAATTTTAAATTTAGAATAAAAATTCCCCAGCCATGGGTTTTTTTTAAAATTTCCTCCCTGGCTGGGGTTTTTTTTCCCGGATCCCGGCCGATCTGCGCGGTGAAGTTCATCACCAAAGCTTGGGCACAGAATGGCTAGGGACCGGGGTTTTTATCAGGCAGGGGGATATTTGAGGTTCCTGGGAACCACGGTCCTGAGGAGCACAGAGAGCTGCAGTGTAATGGAGTGCTTGAGACCAGAGTGGTAGCAGGCAAGCCGAAAGAGTTGTGTGCAGTGGATAAGTGTTATGTTTTACGGGTGCTGATTTTCTTTTCATTTTACTTTTACAGGAAATTCAACTGTCATCAACTGTTCTGCTATAGAAGGATGATTATATTCTGTTAATATGTATGTGGCTTGCTGTCAACTGTATTGCTCTGTATTGCTGCTCCATTTCTATGTATTGCCATATGTGTAAATTTGCATTTAACAGTGTGAAAATAGATTGTATCTGTAATTCAACTGGTATCTGTACTTGCCTCTGTAGACATTGTTTTGCTGTCTGTTTGTGAAGTGTAAATAAAAAAATTCATTCAATAAAGTTAAATCCTCTCTAATAAAGGTACCCCTCCCTCCAACCTGGCTCCTGTCATTATTTGGTTTAATTTTTTGTTTCTCACTCACTGTCCTTCCCTTTCCCTCTGTATTTCCCCCTCTCTCTGTTCCTGCTTCTAACTCTGTCTCTATTTCTATTACTTTCACTCTGTTTCTAACTCTATTTCCATTATTCTCTGATTCTAATGCTGTATTTCTCTCTATTTCCATTTTTCTGTTTCTAACTCTGTATTTCTCTCTAATTCCATTTCTTTGTTTCTCTCTTTTCCCCTTATTTCTAACTCTGTTCCTCTCTATAGTTATTTCTCTCTTTTTTCACTTTCTCTCTTTCTGTTGGTAACTCTCTATTTCTACCTCTAGCTCATTTTTTCTATTTCCCACTCCATCTCCCTTTTTTCTAACTCTAATTCTGTCTCTTTCAATTGCCTTCTCTCCGCCAATTTTTCTC
This sequence comes from Catharus ustulatus, assembly GCF_009819885.2. Taxonomy (NCBI): domain Eukaryota; kingdom Metazoa; phylum Chordata; class Aves; order Passeriformes; family Turdidae; genus Catharus; species Catharus ustulatus. The sequence goes on from NW_024879539.1 coordinate 135,636, forward strand.
AACTTTTTCTCCTCTTTTTCTCCTTTTTTTCTCTTTTTATCTTGTTTCTCTGCGTTTTCTCTTACTTCTCTCAAGATTTTCTCAAATTATTCGCGACTTTCTCATAGTTTCCTGTTAATTTTCTTTTTCTCAACATTTCCGGAACATTTTCTATTCTTCTTCTGAACTGTCCCTACTACGCTGTCCCTACTACGCTGTCCCTACTACGCTGTCCCTACTACGCTGTCCCTACTACGCTGTCCCTACTACGCTGTCCCTACTACGCTGTCCCTACTACGCTGTCCCTACTACGCTGTCCCTACTACGCTGTCCCTACTACGCTGTCCCTACTACATCTCTTGGCTTTCTCCACTTTTTCATGTTGTTTTGTCTACCTTTTCCCTACATTTTCTCTTGGCTTTCTCTACTATTTGGCTTTGTTTTCTCTACTTTTTCACTTTATTTTTCTACTTTTTGTTTTCACTTTGTTTTCTCTTGGTTTTCTATATGTTTTCTCTAAATTTTCTCTACTTTTCCTCGTTGCTTTTTCAACTTTTTCTCGTTGTTTTCTCTATGTTTTCTCTTTGTTTTCTCTACTTTTTCTCTTTGTTTTTTCCTGGTGTTCTCTACTTGTTCTCTTTCTTATCTCTTTGTTTTCTCTACTTTTTCTCTATATTTTCTCTTTGTTTTTGCTACTTTTTCTCTACATTTCTCTTTGTTCCTATACTTTTTCTCTTGTTTTCTCCTTGTTTTCTCTACTTTTTTCTCTTTATTTTCTCTAACTTTCCCTTTGTTCTCTCTGCTTTTTCTCTTTGTTTTCTCTATCTATTCTCTACTTTTTCTCTTTTTTTCTCTACATTATCTATTAGTTTTCTCTACTTTTTCTCTTTCTTTTCTCTTTGTTTTCTCTTTCTTTTCTCTACATTTTCCCTACTTTTTCCCTACTTTTTCTCTTTCTTTTCTCTACTTTTTCTATTTGTTTTCTCTATGTTTTCTCTACGTTTTCCTCCACTTTTCCTCTACTTGTTCTCATGGTTTTCTCTTTTTGTTCTGTACTTTTTCTCTTTGGTTTCTCCTTGTTTTCTCTACTTTTTCTCTTTGGTTTCTATTTGTTTTCTCTACTTTTTCTCTTTGGCTTCTCTTTGGTTCCTCTACTTTTTCTCTACTTCTCCTCCACTTTTTCTCTACTTTTTCTCTACTTTTTCTCTACTTTTTCTCTACTTTTTCTCTACTCTTTCTCTACTTTTTCTCTACCTTTTCTCTACTTTCTGTCTACATTTTCTCTTTGTTTTCTCTACATTTTCTCTACTTTTTCTATCCTTTTTCTCTTTTTTTTTCCTTTGTTTTCTCTTTGTTTTCTCTACATTTTCTCTTTCTTTTCTCTTCGTTTTCTCTACATTTTCCCTAATTTTTCTCTTTGTTTTCACTACTTTTTCTCTGTTTTTTCTCTTCATTTTCTCTTTGTTTTCCCTTCATTTTCTCTATTTTTCTCTTCATTTTCTTTTCTTTTTCACATCTTTCTCTCTACATTTTTTCTTATCTTTCACTACTTTTTCTCTTCATTTTCTCTTCTTTCTCAATGCTTTCTCTACATTTCTCTTCTTTTTCTCTACTTTTACTCTAATTAATTATTCTTAACTTTTTCTCTACTTTTTTAACTTCATTTTCTCTTTGTTTTGTCTTCATTTTCTTTACTTTTTTCTCTTCTTTTTCTCTTCATTTTCTTATTTTCTCTACTCTTTCACTCAGTTTTCTCTTCATTTTCTCTACTTTTCGCTTTCACTCCTTTTTCACTTCCTTTTTCACTTCCTTTTTCACTTCCTTACTTCTCTTTGCTTTCCATTTTCTCTCATTTTCTCTACTTTTTCTCTTCATTTTCTCTGCTTTTTCTCAAGTTTTTTCTTTCGTTTTCTCTTCCCTTCTTTTTCTCTGTCTCTACTATTTCTCTTAGTGTTCTCTTCATTTTCTCTTTGTTTTCTCTACTTTTTCTGAACTTTTTGAATAACAAATGCAAGGCAAAAAGGACAGCAAATGAGCAAAAAGGACGGAAATGAGAGGAGAAACGTTGCTAAACAGAATGGGAGGAAAGGCGGGAAACATGAGGGGAAATGATGGCAATGTGAGGGGAAAAGAAGGACAGGAAATGTGAAAGGGGAAAAAATGGCATGAAGTGTAAGAGGAGAAAAGGGTAGAAAACATTAGGGAAGAAAAGGACAGGACATGTGAGGGGCAAAAGATGGGAAATGGGAGGAAAAATGGATGTGAAACATAAGGGGAAAACATGAGACCAAAATGATGGGAAATGTGAGGGGAGAGAAGGGGGGGAAGCATCAATAACAAAGGGAAAATTGCAAAGCAAATGACAGGAGCCTAGGGATCCTGCTGGGATACAGCAGCTTCAGCTGTTCCTGTGTTACTGCACCGTGAATAAATGGCTTTGTGCAATAAGACATCTGAGACTCTGCTATGGGGAAGCTGGGGTTGAAGTGGTGAGGAAACCTGGTGTGACTGTGGGACTGCGGGTTGTGGGGACTGAAACGGGGACATGTGGGGTCACGGCAACCACTGCTGTGAAGGAGTTTCAGTCCCAGCAATTAAAATCTCTTGCTTTGGCAGTCTTCATAGAGAGTCTCAGCAATGGTCACACCGGATCATTACCTTAACACTGCCATGGCCACACCAAGTTCTTGCACCATTGCTCTGGGCAGTTGCCTTTTGGTCCACTCCCCTCAGAGCTCAGTCCTGTGCCCTTTGTCTGCTCAGGCCAGCACTGACCATCCTGCTCTGATCTCATCCTCTGGCAGCAAAACGTCCTCAGAGAAGAAGTTCTGAGGCTGTGCACATTCACCACAGCCGTACTGGCTTGTCTTAGTGGCAGACTTCGGCTTTGCAGGACTGCTTTTCTCTCACTAGTGCAGTTCTGCCAAGTGTGAGAGCAGAGGAGGCTCTCTCGGGGCCAGGTTCCGACCATCACAGCACTGAAAAACATCTCTGATCAGAGCCCAGCCCTTCATTTCTCTGTTCCAAAGGAAAAGCCGTTCTGTGTCAACTGACGATAAACAGTCTTTCCTCCCTCCCAGGTCACAGCTGTCATGGGGAACATCACAGGAGAGGAAACAACCAGAACAAATTAAACTGAATAAAGTGTGGTTTAACCTAAAAGTGCAGAAGTGAAGATGTGTTAAACCTAAACCTCTTGTTCCCATTTACAGTTGTCCTGAGCTCATGGTAAGAACACCAGGTGCTGGACTCAGCTGCTCACACCGAAACTTCTCATGAGAGCAGAACTACCCCAGGCTGTCCATCCATGGACCTCCAGAACAGCACAGCTTGCTTCCTCCGGCTCCCATGGGCTGCTGAGCAAAGGGGGCAATTACCAACAGCTCCAAGGAAGTTTCAGGTCATAGTGAGAGACTTGGAAGGCGGTGATGTGCTTTAGGGTGCCAAAGACATCCACCTGGGACCACAAACCAAACCAAAATGAGCTTGGGCAGGTGTAAATCTGGGAGACAAGGCAGATGAAGGAAGAGGTCACATGAATGGGAAGGTGCTGACCCAGCAAAGACTCAGCAGTGGGAATGGGAATGAGGCCACGGGGCTGAGCTTGGTTGCTGCCTGTCTGACCCAAACCCCATGGTGCAGGTGCTGATGTGATGACCCAGGACATCTGTAGCTCTCCAGGGAATGGCGAGTACAGGGATAGGTCCCTCAAATGGACTGGAGATGTGGGTCTGGAGATGGGAAGGGAGAAGGTCTTTGTGTGAACCCCTACAAAGGAAACTCTTCCCCTTCCAAACATGAGGCATTTTCCTGCCCTGACAACAGAAACACTTGCCCTGGCAATTCATGTGCCACCCCTCCAGCTGATCTCCACCTGACCTCTACATGAATTCCATTGCTGAACAGGAGGGGGAACAGGTTTTTGTTTGGGCGCTAAATTGTCCCAAAGTCTCCTGTCACCTGAATCCCCTTCTGCAAGTACAGGGTTCAGATGCACAGCCTGAAAGCCCAACAGGGATAGGGGAGCTACTTCACGCACTTGACCATGCTGAGGGGGAGCACAGGGACATTCACACGTGGACACTGCACAAGGACAACAGCAACCAAGTGAGGAACTCTGCCCTCAATGCTCCCAGAAACCCGAGTGTCACAGGTGAGTCATGGCACTGGGGCACAGACAGGAAACACTCCCAGGCCCCCAGACCCGAACGGAGGCAGGGGACCATGCCCTGCCCCATGGCAGGTCCCCAGGCAGTTGGGTGCTGGGGGTCAGGGTGCACTTCAGCATGGCCTTTCACACCAGGGACACTCCTCCCCATCCCAGGAGAGTGTCCTGCTCCTCTCCTGCCCCAGCATCATGGAAAGGGGAGAGTGCTGGTGCCAGATCTAATGCAGAGCCACAGTTGTGCAGGGCATTCATTAATTGATTCCGACAGTTGATAGAGGGTGGATCAGGGGGTCCCCACACTGGATCAGTCTGTGCAGTACCTGGGGCAGCTGCAGACTCTCTCCCTGTCCTTTTCTCCTACCAGGCAGCACGTCCAGCTTCCTAGGCAGGGACATGCACTGGTGGTGAGTGATTCCCTTCCTCCACACCAGCGTCCATCAGCACGGGGCCAAGGCTGCCCAGCTGCCAACACCATGACATTGAGAGGTTCAACAGACAGAATCTGGCTTAGCTCTAAGGGCCTACTCTACTGAAAAATTTATCTCCCCATAATGTCCCTTTTCCCACAACAGCTTCTTTTTCTCTGGTTACCAATCCTCCATGCTTCCAGAAGTTTCACAAAAATATCACAATAGGGTTGGCGGTCATCTCTCTCTTCCTCCTGGCTGCAACCACCTACCTGTTCCTGAGGAAAGGCGAGTGATTCTGGATATTGAGTCTGAAGTTGCACCCCAACAGCTGTTCCTGTCTGACTCATGCCGCTTTAGGTTGGCCAGGTGCTTACCCTGTTTCACAGGAAGCTGAGTCTCTCAGGACGATAAAGGCTTTATCAAAGGGGTAACCACGCTTCAGTGGGGAGAAAGACACCAACTGCAGCCCTGCCCCAGGCCCACATTGGCTCCCATCCTCTGGACACAAGAACTGAGGCTCTAATCTGGCTAGAGTGGAGCCAGCACAGCTCCTCCACACTCTGGCTGTGCACGGCTGCTGACAGCTCATAGGAAAGGGCAATTACAGGCAGGGAGGAGCAGGAAGTGCCCTGGGCTTAACTGCAGCCATGGACCTGATTCAAGACAGAATCATCCAGGGCAAGGACTCCACTGAGATTGTCAGAGTCTGGACACAGACCCCAAAACCATTTCCCTCAACTGTCTCCAGGCAGCAGCAACTTCCCAGCCACGAGGCTGAAGTGACGGATGACAATGACAGACAGTGCGAATACCACCTCCTTCCTCCAGCTAATCCACACACTGTCACTCTGTTTTTTCCTTTCTTCTTCTTCTGTCCAAGTCAAGATGGTGGCAGCCTATGCTACAAGACAGCAGTACAATGATTTTTATTGAAACTACGATCTTGGCCTGATACAACAATTCCTGGTACCTCCTGAGCACAAGCTCTAATACTTCCTAGGGGACTCGAACCCCTAATACTGCTTGAGGACTGAACCCCGGACAGGGGAAACTCAAACTCCCTGAGGTGGGGAACTCAAATCTCCCCCTGATAAACTTACCCAGAGACTCAAATCCCATGGAGGGAGACTCAAACCCCCTTCACCAGTAACTCTGTGTGGGGATTTGCATCCCTTCTAAATAACCCCAAGAAAAATAATTTAAAAGATGCCTTTACTTACCCCAGGGATCTTGCCTTGAGTCCCTGAAGGTCTAAAGTTGAGGTTCTCCCTGAAAATTCCTCAGTGCTGGCTGGAGATCTGTTGACCCTAGATTCATTGAAGCTCTAGGCTGATCTTCTGGCTGGCTCTCCAATTTACTGTCACAAAATCTCCAAAATACCGAAATAAGACTCCTTAACAGTAATTTGGTTTAAAGAGGGCATCATTTATTCAGGCCTGAGGTCGCACAAAGGATGCTCCTAATTCAAGCATACACAATTTTACCAGTAAGTGCATATTACAATTTACCTGTTGCCATAAAGCCTATCCCAAGTTCCCAGATTCAGTCCTTGTTTTGTCTGTTACTACATTCTTGAGCCAGATGTCTTCTTATCTTCCAACTGGTCTTGCTGGGAAAGCAGTTTTTGCATGCCTTGTTTCTCTGCTAGAAGTTCACAGGCACAGTAAAAATTACATTAATTCTTTAGTATCTCGTTGAACAGAAGTCTCCCTCCAGCTATCTTCCCTGAGCACTCCTGTTCCTGCAGAACCACCCTGATAATGGACCTCTGTGCATTGGACATGGTGGTGTCACCTTGACATGGTCAATGCTCACCTGGAGGGCTCCTGGCAGGTGTCCAGGGTGACACAGCAGCACGCAGTTGTCTTGTCGGTGGTGGGGCAGCCCCCCTCTGGGAACATGTGGGTGTAGGTGTCCTCCAACCTGCCCAGGTGAGCTTTGACCATGGGACAGCTCCAGGCCCAGCTCCATGGGAAACTGGTTGTAGTCCAGGGGGATTGGAGAAGTAGATGGCCACAGTGAAGGTTGTGGCCTCATAGACCAGGACTCCCACACAGCCGCGGAATAGGGGGCTGGAGAACCAGCAGGTGTCAGAGGAGCCGGAGGGCACAGAAGGTCTGGGGGGGAAGGAGCTGTGCCCACTGTAGAAGTAGGTCCTGGGGAGGAGAAATAGGGGAGTATGATCAGGGGAGGATGGGAGATTGTGGTGGAACCAGTAGGAAACAATCTCACCACCACTGGGAGGTGCTGGAACCAATGGGAGATAATGGTGGGACTACTGGGAGATGGTGGGAGCACTGGGAGACCAGTAGGAGATGGACCAACCCCTGGGAGATGCTCCCACCATGGGATGATGACCCCACCCAAACCCCCCCCTCTCCTGCACCCCAGGGTTCCTCCGTACCTTCCTCTCTCCTGGGGTTCTCCAAGGTGACATTCTGGGTGATGTTAGATATCTGGATCTCCACAGTTCGCTCCAAGAATTCACACATGCTGGCACAGGATTGGCTGCTCCACACGGCCAAAATCTACTCCTCCAAGCTGGGGTTTCCTCAGCTCTAGGATCTTGTCCTGCAGACAGAATTTCCTCAGCTCTGGAGTCTCTTTGAATCTGTATTCTTCTCACTCCAAGGTCTCCTCCTCAGAGCTGGAGTCTCTTTGTTTCAGAATCTTCTTGGATTCAGGATCTTTTCCTCAGTTCTGGGGTCTCCTTGGATTCGGAATCTTCTCAGCTCTGGAATCTTGTTTTTGTCTCTGGAAATTTCTTGGATCCAGAATGTCTTTGGATCTGGAATCTTCCTAGATTTGGTGTGTCTTTGGATCCAGGGTCTCCTCAGCAATGAAAACTTCTCGGGTTTGGGGTTTCCAGAGTTTCCTCAGCACAGGGATATCCTTGGATCCAGGGGGAGCCTGGATCCAGAATCTCCATCCCAGTCCCCGACCTTTCTTATCAGAGCAGTCCTTTCTGTACCTGTGGTCCCCCCCTCTGAGCACCTTCTGGGTCTCCACTGGGATTGGGAATGTCCTGGAGCAGAGAAATCCCTCCCCTGGCTGGAAAAATCCCGAGTTCCAACATCCTGGTTGTAAAACAGAACCAACTTCCTGGTGGTGAGTCGAGGGCAAAGTCCCCTAGGGCCTGGTACCTTTAGTTGACTGAATTGTCTAACGCAACTTACATAAATTAAAGAAATTTATTAAACAATTCGAACAATTTAATCTATCTAATCAGATATAACTCAACTGGTTTAAATGTTTTGAATTATTTAAATGATTTGACAATAAGTTTACAAGTGGTTTAACTGGTTTAATTGGTTCATCTGATAGAACAAGTTTAATTGGTTATTTCACGATTATAAGCCACACCATTTTGACTAAAATTTTGGTCCGAATGCAAAGTGCGGCTTATCATCAGGTGTGGCTTATATATGGACAAAGAACAAAAAGTTGCTGTTTTAGCTTGGAGGACAGGTGTCTGCTGAGAAAGGCAGGAACTTCTCTTTGAAATGGAGAATGTAAACCCCCTCCCTCCAAATTATTATAATTTTGAAATCAAGGGGCTTTCAGGCAAAAATATGGGAATTAGGAATAACAGTTCTTTTCTAGGGAAATTAAAATAGAAATACAATACTACAAAGAAAAAAACTCCAAACCCTGACACAGTCAGAGTACAACCTGACACCCCGTCAGGCAGGGTGTTGGTAGCAGTCCCATTAAATGGTGGCTGCATCCTCCTGCGGTGACAGATGTGATTCAGTTGAAGCAGTGCTCCTATAGAAGGTGCAGTTTCCCTCTAAAGGTCCAGTGGTGATGTGGAGAAATCCAGTTTTCCTCTGGAGTCCAATGGAGAAAGGGGCTACCTTAGTGTCCCAAAACCTCTGTTTTTATCTTAGTAAGAAATGTTGGGCTCTTCCTCCTGGCTGGAGCAACTTCCAATGGGATGAAGTAATTTTATCAGTCCCACAGTGGGACTCAATGGGCCATTAGCAGAAAATGGCTCTCTGGAGGAAGGATGGGTTGTGAAAAGACAAAGAACAATGCCCCGCCTGGTTTCAATGGATGGCCCATTAGCAGAACATCTGCCGTTGAGATAAGGATCACTGACCCCACCCTCAGCAGATGGTGATAGAATAGATACTTTTTATCACACTCTGTATTGTGACGTGCGGCTTATAATCAGGTGCGGCTTATGTATGGACAAAGAAAGACACTGACACCCAGAAGTGCAGCTTATACTCAGTGCGTCTTATAATTGTGAAATTACTGCAGTTTAATTTCTCTCACTGCCTGAATTGGTCTAAGTGATGTAGCAGACCAGAGGAACAGTTGACTGGCTCAAAGAAACCCAGTGGGAAGTGCTGGGGAAACAGGGCAAGCTCTGTGTAGGTGGGGTGGTCACTGCTCACCCTCAGTCAGCCTCTGCCCCACACTGAAATGGGGCTACCCCACGGCCACCTGAGAGCCCCAAAAAGGCACTGACCCATGGCTGGCTGAGAGCCCCAGAATGACCCCAGTGACAGTGTTGAAGCAAGTAGTCTTCTTTTCTTTCATTGAAGTATGGTGCAATGACACAGAAACAGCTTGAGCTGGTGCATCTGAGCAAAGTATCCCTTGGGTTCATGTTGTTGGTTTTTTTTATTTTCACAGCGACATCACACCTTCCTCCCTTCCCCATTGGCTGAGGTATTTGGAAGGTACAGACTTCCATATCCACCTTCTACATGTCCCGCCTCGGTTTGTACCCCACTTCATAGCACCCAATACACAGTACAGTAATTTCACGACCATAAGGCGCACCGGACTATAAGGCGCATCCCCCGGGAGCTGGCACATTTCACAACTTTGTAGATCAGATAAGGCGCACCGGACTATAAGGCGCACTTTTTTTTTGCAGCGAGGCTCCGCCCCCAGTTGCCCCCGTGCGTTTGCTGGCTGAGGCCCCGCCTCAACCCGGCAGCCATTGGCTCCCGGGCCTGCCTGTACGCGGCAGGGTCGGGCTATGCCCACCGCCGCTCCGTGCAGCATCCCCAGGGCCCCGCTGTTCCGGGAGTTCCCTGGCGCTCCGGGTGACCCAATGCTGGCAGGCTTGTCCCGTGCCACCGCTGCCCCGATTCCGGTTGCTTGCCCCCTCCCTGCGCGGCAGCTGCTCCTATTCCGGTGGCTTTCCCCCTCCCCGTGCGGGGGGGTGCCCCGATTCCGGCGGTTTTCCCCCTCCCCGCGTGGTGGCCGCTGTGATTCCGGCGGCTTTCCCCATCCCTGTGCGGGGGACGCCCTGATGCCGGCAGGGTCACCCTGATGCCGGCAGGCCCGCCCCGCGTGGGGGACGCCCTGATGCCAGCAGGCCTGCCCCGCGCGGGGGACGCCCTGATGCCGGCGGGCCCGCCCCGCGGCTGTCCCGATGCCGGCGGGCTCGCACTTCCGGGGTGGCAAATGTCGCAACTTTGTACATCAGATAAGGCGCACCGGACTATAAGGCGCACTTCCGGGTTCGAGGGAAAATTTTAGTCAAAAGGGTGCGCATTATAGTTGCGAAATTGCTGTAATTAAAATTGCCTCTAAATCTGCCCTGGGCAGAGAAGTTAAAATTCATTAACACACAATAATGACTCTGTGAAATGAGACATCTGCAACTCCGCCACAGGAAATGTAGGGTGGAACTGGTGAGGAAACCTGGTCTGACAGTGTGATTGGGGGATGTGGGGACTAAAGTGGGGACAGGTGAAGTCACTGGAGGTGCCAGTGAACACATGATGCAGGAAGAAAGTGATTTACCAAAATATGAGTATTGGTCTAATACCGATACTCAACTGTGACGGACAAAAGACTCTCCAACAATTTAAAGTTAAAAAGGGTATGTTTATTTAGGGCTGGGCAGCAACATGGGGTAACCCCCTAATACGCACTGCAAAGTCACAGGTGATCACAGAGTCTGTTTATTGACAAAAGGTGACATATTCATAATACCAGCCCCTCCCATTCCCCGCTTCCTAGGTTAATTACAGTAAATTCACGAATACAAGCCGCACTGAGTATAAGCCGCATCTCTGGGTGTTGGTAAATATTTCGGTTTTTGTCCATAGATAAGCCGCACCCAAATATAAGCCGCTCTGTCGTTCGCAGCGAGGACCCGCGTGCAATTAGTAACAGAACCGCGGGAGGGCGGGGTTTACTGGCTGAGCTAAGGCTGTGCAGGCTCGGCCCCCTAGGGGCCGCTGACGGGGCCAGGTGGCCCAGCCCGGTGCTGCCGCTCGGGGCCGGCCGCCGCTGCCACTGGGCTCGGTCACCCCAGGTCGGCGCTGCCCCGCGGTGGCAGGCAGGGACGGAGCTTCCCCCGCTCCTACGGCAGCGGCGGCGGGCGGGGACGGAGCTTTCCCGTGCCCGTGGCGCCGGCGGCGGGCGCGGACAAAGCACCCCACCTCCTCCCCGGGCCGCGGCAATGGCTGCGCGGGGCTCCCATCGGCTCCCCGAGACGTGGCAATGGCGGCGCGCGCTTCCACCCGCCTCCCCGGGCCACACCAATGGCTGCGCGGGGCTCCCGTCGGCTCTCCGAGACGCGGCAATGGCGGCGCGCACTTCACCCCCCTCCCCCCCGGGGCCGTGGCAATGGCGGGCGCGCACTTCCCCCCCCCCCCCCGGGCCGTGGCAATGGCGGCGCGCACTTCCCCCCCCTCCCCGGGCCGTGGCAATGGCTGCGCAGGGCTCCCGTCGGCTCCCGGAGCCGCGGCAACGGCGGTGCCCCGCCCCCGTCGGCTCCCCGGGTCGCGGCAATGGCGGCGCGCCCCCACCTCGTCCTCCCCGGGCCGCAGCAATGGCGGCGCGCCCCCCCCATCCTCCCCTGGGCTGCGGCAGAGGAGGGAAGAAGAGAGCTCTCCTGCCTCTCTCCCCGCCCCCCCGTGCTGCCTGCAGGGAGCCAGGGCAACACAGTAACACTGTAACAATCGCGGAATGCCGGCTTTTACTGGCAGGTGCTTGGCTCGGCACTCTGGCTGGCACGTCTGGGGTTGTAAATGTCAGAAAATTATTCACATATTAGCTGCCCCCGACTATTAGCCGCACTTCTGGGTTTCCACCAAAATTTTTGTCAAATTGCTGCGGCTTGTATTCGTGAAATTACTGTAGCTTGAACAGCTATTAAGCATGCGTGGTTGGCTTCTTTAATTAAGTCTCGGGTCATTTTTGTGGGGAGGGGTCTTAAAAGAAGGAAGAAAGATGAGTCTTCCTTGCCCTGAACTCTCGACCTTTTCTATCAATGACAATTCAAATGACTTCTGGGAGAACTCCAATTTCCCTCCCTTTGTGACTTTGAATAAGTGTCTGATTGCAATTGCCTGTGTTTCCTTGGATCTATTTACTAGTCTTATGTTTTCCCATTGCAAGCACAGCTGAGCAAACACCAAATTACAAGCAATCAATTACTTAAGTTTCAGATAACTATCTCAAGCCTGGTTTCTTCAAACTAACTTCAAACTTCTACTTATTTTCAGCAACACCTATCTATCCATCTACTTTTTCATTAACTCTATTAAATAACTAACTGTTAGCTAGAATCCTAATTTCTCTATGATTAGTGTTTCAAAAGGAGCAGCAACATGAACGGTAGAGTGTACAACACAAGCGTGATTCGCACATGAGCGCTCACCTTTCGCAACCCGACGCTTCCGCCACTGCCCTGAGCAGAAAAGATCCATCCCCTGCACCCCCTGAACATGGTGTGAGGTGGTCCAGAAGAAGCTCAAGGTGCTGGCCATTACCCCTCCCTGAACATGGTGTGAGGTGGTCCAGAAGAAGCTCAAGGTGCTGGCCATACCCCTCCCTGCTTCTGCCAATGGAACCAGGTGGTTGTGCAGTGCCATCGAGGGGTGGGGAGATACTCCCACCAATCCCCTGCGGTGGTGGCTGTTGTGACCAACTGTGCTCATTGTCATCAGCATCGTCAGAGTTTTGCCCCATCTCTCTGCAGCCCGGTCTCGGTAGAGTGGCTGTGGGGCCGACCCGCTCGCCTCGACACAGGCAACGCCAGCAGAGGGTGCGTGCTCTCTGCCCTACCTCAGCTGTGGGGTTGCAGCCACCAGGGCCCGCTGCACTCTCCCCTTGGCCACCACAGGTCCCTGTCACAGTTGAGATGGACTGGGATGGTATCACCACCAGCCCTTTAACTGGCATTCCCACCAGTCTTTTATTTGCAAACTTGTCCTTCTTCTCTTAGAGACCTCGCTCCGATAACTCGGCCTTCTCCTCTTATTGGCAGCTTCATACTGTTCTGATTCCTTTTCTTATAGGCACTTCCACATAGCTGTGACTCCTTCTTTCATTCTGCATGACTGGTTAACCCCAAGCTGTCCCTTGGGCGGCCACCTGGCTCTATCTGTCCCTCACACAATATCTTCTTATCTTATTTGTCCCTTTACATGACCACATGCCCCTTACCTCCTCACAGCACAGCCAGCAGCCTCCTTCTCTTACTTCAGCAGACTGTTAGTCCTAAGTTCCAACTGCAAGTGCCTCTAAGTGGTGGCTAGCTATCCCACTCCTTTTTATTTTCCAAACCGATTGGCCAGACACAGATGTTTCCACTCCTTGGTAAACAGCACAGCTGCAAGTCACTGAGGAAGATTCCCTCCTGCACTATCCTTTCAGCCTAGCTCTCCACAGGTCCTGGGCCTGATATACGAGAGTAGATCTGGTGCTCTCAGCACTGGGCTAGGCTGGACTGGGCAACCACGTGTTGTGCCCCTTCTGCAGCATCTGCAGGTGTTATGCTCGGCGTTTGGGATGCCAAGAGTTGTATGCGTGCTGTCCTGTCCCATTCCGTCCCGTCCTGGTGGGTTCTAGGTAGACCAGGTCTCCTCCACAAGACTCGGACACTGGGTGAGGGGAAAGAGGGTAGGCTGCTTGTCCCTGCCTGGCCTCAGCATATGGTCGCCAATTGCCAGGTAGACCTCCTGTCCCTGACCAGCCTTAGCGCCTGGCTGCTGAGTGCCAGGTAGACCTCTTGTCCTCCGCTCGCCCTCTGCGCTCCCTGCCCACCTTTCCCCTCCTGGCTGTGCCTGCCTCTCCTGAACAACCCCCCAGGTAGACCTGGCCTCTCCTCCCCTCCCTTCCTGCCACTGCCTACACTGGGGTTTCTCCATCACAGGCACACACCTGTACCGCAGTCCACCAGCCCCCCTGCAGCCTTTGCTTCACACCACACGAATCCCACAGCAATGTTCTCAGTGTGCCTCAGGAGCCAAGCCATCACACTGCTGCTGCACTCACCTGCTCCTACAGCTCACCACTTACAAGCTCAGCCTCTTGACGCACCCTGACTTCCTTACCTCAACCTCTTTTTACCCCAAAAACACAACAAGATCTTGGCTTCCTGCACAGCCATTACATCTCCTTCACACAACTTCACTCACCACATGATGTATTTTCATTTCACAAATGGACAGTGGCTCATTGGGGTGCTCCAGGGCAGTTCACCTGTGCTCTGGCACCACAAGCCCCATCACCTTGGCCAGTGCATGCCCACCCCACACCGGGACCTGCACCAGAAGCTCAGTGACCACTTTTTCCCAGGGATCCCCAAGCCCACAATGTTACATGCACAGGGTCATGGCATCCAGCTGGGAATTGGCTCCTGCCACCACCACAGCCTCCCACTTTGGACCCCCCTCCACCCAAACGGGTGAGCCCTAATGCAAGTGAGTTATTGCACAGCACACATACACAGAGAAAAAAGCCTGGGTGTGAAACAGCCTGAAGATGATGTTAAAAACACCTGACATAAAAACATGAAAGCACTGGGGCAGTTTTCATCAGAAATGGCCTTGACTTTTTACACCTGGTAACTGATCTCAGACAGTGGGTCTAGAGCATTTCCCAACACCTTGCTGTATTGCACCTCCTTTATCTCTTATTGCACCTCCTCTATCTGCCTTTATCAAGGCGAAATGTTTTATTATTAGTCTGAGTTCAGAGGAATATTCATTCAGTTTTCAGTCACTGTTACTGAGATTTGTACCAGCTTAATCTTATGAAGCATTAGAACTTAATTTAAGCATTGGAATGGACATTTCTAACCTGCATATGAGACAGTTCAAGCTGGATGAGTAAATTCAATTTTTTATCCTGGATTTCACCACCACAATCTTTATCAGCATCACATACCTTTATTGTTCCTTCTCAAGGCATCTCTCATCTTACCCCACTCAGTTTCCCATTTTTCTAAACATCTTCATGTCAGATCAGAACACTCTCTGCACTCCTACTCCAGTTCCCAACTGCTCTCTTATGGGGTTTCACTCTGTACAAGTGCAGCTGGGATTTGGTTTCAGCTCTCATCATCTTGGAAAATTTATGGTATGACACCAATTAGGGCAATATTGCAATGGCAAGAGCTTCTGCAATGGCAACAGCTTCTCACTTTTATTTACATTTACCTCCTTACCCTGCAGCAACAGTGGAAAAAACCATTTGATCATGGATCAAACCACCTCAGGCTGTTCCAATATTTGAACAGCCTCATGGTGAAATGCTACCAAAAGAAAGTTTTTCACACATGTAATGGGAATTTCTCATGTTGCAGCTTGTGCCTGTTGCCTCTTACCCCATCAATGTGCCTCACCAAGAAGATGTGAAATGGAGAGAAAAATCTAGCAAGGCTACTGAGTCCCAAACTGGTCCCTGGGTCTTAGAGACTTTGTTATGTGGGGAGGTGGTGGAGCTTCAATTCTTGGAGATGTTCAAAGGCCTCTGTAAGAGGTTCTGGCCAGCCAGTTCCAGATGAGCCTGATTGAGCAGAGGAGTTGGACCAGGTGATCTCTTGGGGTTATTTCCAACCTCCACTACTCTGTGTTTCTGTGATTCTGTACAGAGCAGGAGACATCTGCAACCACAATTTTCAGAATCTCCAAAGTCAGATGGAGCTGTGTCTATACCCAATTCCTTTGTGTACTTAGTTTTCACTTCCTCTGTTTCTTCGCACATGTGGTGATAGAAGTGCTTAAGAAGACGAACAGTGTGATACAGAGGGGTAGAATCCTTCGGAGCTGCTGGAGTATTGATCACCAAGCACAACAGAAGTCAAGAAAAGTGTTTTGATAAAACATAATGGCGTGTCATCTGTATCACTTTCCTCCCTAATTCTGGTTGTGGTTGGGGAAAGAATGGAGCTGGAAATAACATGTTCTCAGAAGAAATCATAGGAGGAATTCTATGTTGCTTATGACTTTTTTTGTCCAGCCTTCATTACATTTTTCCAGAGCTCAATCTCCCACTCTGCCTGCATTCCCCGAGATTCCTGTGCTGCGAAGTGCTCATGCTGCCACAAGACTCAGATAACTTTTACAGCATTTCCTGTGATTTGGTGAGTGATCCTCCTGTGCCATGGCAGATACATCAACTGTGTGGTTCAGCAAATGAGGAAACAAGCAGCCAGAGTTTCCACCCAAAGCAGAGCAGCTGAATTAGCCAATGAGTTCTACACCAAACCTCTGGTAAGAGTCCTGGAAAACTTGTATTTTAGGTGTTCTAACAAATTTGTGTGTGTGAAGAATCTGGAATGTACAGCAATTTATTGATTTTGAGTCCCAATTTTGCCATATCTATACCCAGAATTTGTAGCGCTACTCCTGTATATAGAAAAATCTTGAATATTTGAATGTTCCCTTGGCATAACACAAGGAAAAAGAAGAAGGAGGAGCAATGTTGAGGCTTAAAGGGCAGAAGAAATGTGAGCTGGTCCTTGCTGAACATTGTGCTGGTTTGCCCTGATCCTATGGGCAAGGACTCAACAAGTGCCTCATGGCAATAAAACTTTGAGAGCCCAAGTCACATGTCCGTGTCTGTATCACCATCGCGGGGTGAGCAGTGCATTCAGATGCTCCATTTCTCCTCAGGTGAGTTTGCTGTCTGGGAGGTTTGTCAGCAGCATTCTGGAAGGAAAACAGCCAGGCTGACCAGTGCTCCAAAGAGGGGACATAGGGAATGAGCATTCCCAGCTGCAGGCACTCCTGCCTCTGGGGTCAGAATTGGAAACTCGATCCCACTGTGGCTTTTCCATCCCAGCAGAGCTCTGTGCCCTTCATTGTGTGCCAGGAATTTGGAGGCTGCTGCTGTTCTTTCAAAAGGTGCTAATGGGGATGAACAGAATGGAGGAGGGACTCTGAGCTTCTCCAGGTGTTTTTTACAAGGACAGTACATGGGTCACTGGGATCCACGGCCAGGCAGGAACATGGCTGCAATGGAGCTTGAGACAAAAACCTGCCTCAAACACAGCTCAGACAGGGACGCAGGGCCAAAGCTTGAGCAGAAATGGAGCTTCTGGGATGTAAATGGAGCTCCTGAAACTAAAATGGATTTTCTGGCTATGTGGATGGGGCCCCAACCTAGGAGTACTGCTCTCTGCCTTGTTGTTAACCAGCCCTCAATCCTGCTGGATCAGACATAACAGAGGTTCTAGTGGAAACATTCTGAGAGCCAGCACAGCCCAAGTTTGTGATTTAGCTGAATTTTCCCAATCGGTTCTCCTCTCATCTTCTCGGAATGACCAAGACCTGGAAACTGGTAATACAACACATTGCAACACAATATGCAAATCTCTGTACTTTGATTCAATTACATGTCAGAGAGCCTTAAATATTTCACATTTTTGTAGCAAATAAAACCCCAAACTTTTATGTATTTCATAATATCTTTAAGGAAGATATTAAAAAAGAAGCCTTTTTATTTTGGCAGCAACTCACAACTTAAATATAAAGTACAGTTTCAGATACTGAACTGACTCATACCCAGCACAATACTACCAAAAAGCACCAGTAAAAATGGCTACCACAGCCAGGCGGAACGAGAAGACAGAGTGCTCAACTGAAACATGCCTGAAGGGACAGTCCCAGAGACTCTGCTTCAGTTGCACAAACTCTGCTGGTAGACCAGGAACCAGGAATGAGGCCCAGGGGTCAATCCTGCCCCAGTCCATGTCAACTTCTGCATTCCTGGCCCCAGTGATGGGGCAGAGAGCACCCTCAGCAAGTCTCAGCAGATGACACTCAACTGCAGGGGGGGCTGATCCATGGCTGATCCTGGCCATAGATGGTCCTGCTGCCATCCAGAGGGACCTGGACAGGCTGGAGAAATGGACTGACAGGAATCTCTTGGGGTTCAGTGAGGACAACTGCAAAGTGCTGAGAGAGGGACAAGTCAGGCAGCAGCACAGGCTGGGGGACAACCAGCAGAGCAGGCTGACAGTGGGAGATGAGACAGAGTCCTAGTGGACACCAAATTCAACAAGGGAGAGTAATTTGCCCTTGCCCCAAAGAGGGAAAATGGTCTCCAGGTTGCATCGGGAGGAACAGTGCCAGCAGCTTGAGGGAGGGGATCCTTCCACTCTCCTCAGCACTGGAGAGGCCACAATGCTGTTCTGAGCTCCCCAGTACAAAAGAGACATCGAACTAGTGGGGAGAGTCCAGGGAAGGCCCACACAGATGATTAAGGCATTGGAGCATTTCTGCCAGGAGGAAAGGCTAAGAGAGCGGGCAGTGTTCAGCCTGGAGAGAAGTTGGCTTGGGGTGATCTCAGCAATGTGTCTCAACATGTGAAGGAGGCCAGTGACAGGACACGATGCAGAGTGAAAAACTGAAACACAGGAAGCTCCCTCTGAACATCAGGACTCACTTTATTGCTTTGTGGGAGACCAAGTCAAGGTACAAGCTCCCCAGAGAGGCTATGGAGTCTCTGTCCTTGGAGATATCCCAAAGCCACGTGGAGATGTGTGGTGGGGTGACCTTGCCTGGTTGTAGGTTCCCAACAAGATCTTTTATCAGCATTTCTCCTCAACAAAATGGCAAATCACAGACAATACAGGAAAAAAATATAGTAATTTTCCAAGAAAAACTCACAATCCACTTTTAAAGGCTTTTTCAATTATACCATGAAGGGACATTTTTTTCCCCAAGCACATAAAATTTCCTTCAAAGTATTTTTCATTCTGATACATAATGAAAATAAATTTGGAGCTGGCCACTATAACAGGTCTGTCCTCACCTTCATTAGCTTTGTTAAGGAGACACAAATTAGGCACCAGCTTGATTACCATGTGATTCGATCGCTGCCTATACATTATCCACTTCTGAAATGCAGAGTGAAGAGACTTTTCACCATCACCAGAAAACTACAGTATCTCAGAGGCTCAGGACCAGGGTCTCTAGTGTCAGGGCCTGTGGAGAAGAGGGCAGTGAATTTCCCTTCCTGGCACCTGCCATCAGCAATGCTAAAAGTGTTCACACCTGCTCCCTTAAGTGCACCATAAAAAGGCACCTGCTTGGCTGGGATGTCCAGGAGCATCCCAACGTATTGCAGCTTGCCACTCACACTCAGACAGGTCCAATGATCTGTGTAGGCCCAAAAATCTCACCCTTCTGCCAAGCCAATGGCCCAGAAGCCATTCTCAGGGAACAGAGTCAATGGCCCTTTGTGAGACACAGATTCCTGTCGCAGCAGCCAGAACTGCATTCATTTGCCACTATGGTCCTGTGCCTAGAGTGGGTCACACTCCAGGAAACAGCAGGCCTTAGGTGTGGCTTGAGCTATGGCTCCATGGCCTTTTGGCTATCAGACTGCATTCAAAGGAGGCAGGGAGGAGGGGGAGGTCTTTTGCATAGGATAAAAAGGATTTATTACTTTGGGGAGTCCACGGGGCAAAAGACAAAGATGGTGAAGATGCAACTTAAATATGGGGTAGGTTCAAGGAGAAGGTACAAATTCTTAGCAAATGGGACAAATTGTGAGGGGGGATAAAGGGTAAGGCTTACAAAGGCATTGTCCAATGTGAGAGGTAGGGGGGAAAACTAGGTCACATGGACTAATGAGACATTCAGTTTTAGGGGATTTCCAAAGGGGAATTGCAAGCAGGGGGTTGGCACAAAACAGGATTGACAGGGAATTCAGGATAGATTGGACAGGATTCAGTATAGGTGGGAGGGTATATTTTGCACTAAACCACTAGCTTGGGCAATAACAGAACACATCATCAACAAGAAACACACCGCAACAGATTCCCAGCTAATTCCCAAAGCCCAGATGCTTCTTGCCCCAACAAGCACACCCAGAAGCGTTTTCCAGGTCTGTATCCTTCCTTTGACAACACAGAAACACAGGAATCAAATATTTTCTCATTGCTGGTCAAAATCTGATGCCACCAGTGTCAGTATGGTGCATGGTCCATTGTGACACTCTGTTACCTATAGGTAAAAGCCTCTCAAAGTAGGGGCCTTGTTACCCATGTAAAATCATGGCTCAGGCATGTTACTTCGGCTTAGTAGAAGAGGGCTATAGGAATGTGACTCAGCTGAATTAGAGTTAGAAAAAACAACTTATATAATCATTATGTGTTCACATCATGGTTTATGGTGGTTGGTTGAATTACACTTGTTGTGCTTAAATGGAATGTAACTGATAATGGCCTAACTGCTTACAAAGGCCTGGTTTGCAATAAAGACCTCTCTCTTGCACCTGCCAGGGACTCTGTGTCACTCTGCTTTGTACAACTCCGAGACTCTGTGGGAGAACTCGCAAGGCAAGACATTTTAACTGCTGGAGCCCCTTCACAGCAGTGGCTCCAGTGACCCCACATGTCCCCATTTCAGTCCCCACACCTGGAAGTCCCACAGTCACACCTCACCACTCCAACCCCAGGTTTCCCATACCAGAGTCTCAGATGTCTCATTCCACAAAGGCATTTATTTACTGTGCAGTGACACAGGAACAGCTGGAGCTGCTGCATCTGAGCAGGACCCTGAACAAAGCACCCTGGGCTCATGTCATTTCTCTCAACCATTTTTCCATTTTTATTCACATTTCCCAGCCTTTTCCCATCAGGTTTCCCACCATTTTTCTTCTCAGATTTTCCTGCTCGTCTGTCCCCTCACATTTCCTGTTATTTTTGGCCTAATCTTTTCTGCCTTTTTTCTCCTTGCCTTTTGCACCCATTTTGCCTCCTCACGTTTCCCCTCCTTTCCCCCTGGTATTTCCTGTCCTTTTCCCTTAAAGTTTCCTGCTCTTTTCTCCCCTCGCACTATCCCGCCATTTCCCCCCTCACATTTCTTGCCATTTTGTCCCCTCACATTTCCTGCCGTTTTCTCCTCCTCACACTTCCTGCCCTTCTGTCCCCTCACATTTGCCATCATATTTTTTCCCTGACGCTTCCCACTTTTTCTTCCCTTCTGTTTCGCACCCTTTCTTTCTCTCATTTCATGTCCTTTTTGTTCAGGTTTCCTGTCCTTTTTTGCCTTCCATTTCCCACCTTTTTTCTCCTCAGGCATCCCGCCCTTTTTTCCCCTCATGGTTCTCCACCATTTTGTCTCCTCATATTCCCCAACATTTTGTCCCCTCACATTAACCACCCTTTTCCCTGTGTTGTTTCCTGCACTTCTGTTGTCTCACATTTTCCGCCACTTTTCCCTGTCACGTTTCCCTGCCATTTTCTCCCCTCATGTTTCGCCATCATTTTCTCCTCTTTACATTCCCCACCATTTTGCCCCTCAGGTTCCCCACCAATTTTATCCCCTTACATTTCCTGCCTTTTGACTCCCATTGTTTTCCATGCTTTTTTTCCCCTCATATTACCCACCATTTTCTTCTTCTCACATTCCCCAACATTTTGTCCCCTCACATTACGCACCCTTTTCCCCTCTGTTGTTTCCTGCCCTTTAGTCCTCTCACATTTTCCACCACTTTTCCCTGATGTTTTCCCCACCATTTTTTCTTCTCACATTCCCCAACATTTTGTCCCCTCACATTAACCACCCTTTTCCCCGTGTCGTGTTGTTTTCTGCCCTTTTGTCCACTCACATTTTCTGCCACTTTTCCCCCTCATGTTTCCCCACCATTTTGTCCTCTTTACCTTCTGATACAACACTCTGAGGCTGGCCCTGCTCCCTATGTACTCTGCAGTGCTAGCCTGGGGTGCTATCATGTAGAACAGGATAAGATATTAGAGGCTCTTTATCTCAGGGATTTCTTCAGTTTATTTCATTGATGGCTTCCATGGGGAAAGAGGAAGAAAAGAGGAAGATCTTCAGGGTCTCGGGGCTTTTTTATATCAGGAAAGGGGAGAGGAATCTTGGTTTTTTGCCAATAGCCTTTCAGCGGGTCAGTCCATCGGTGTTACAGGGTTACAGAGTTACAGGGACATACCATTCTTAAAGCATCAGGGTACAGGGTTACAACAACCTTCCCCACCATTTTGTCCCCTAATGTTCCCCAACATTTTGTCCCCTCACGTTTACCACCTTTTCCTCCTCACATTTTCTACCCGCAATTTTCACTGCTACCTTTAACATTAGTCCTTCCATATTGATTTGAAAATGCCACACTACACTTGTATATAGAGCTACCTGTGTGGTGCAGTCACATTTCATTTCATTAACACTTCTGTAATCCATTTTAATTTGATTGTTTATTTTATTTCAAAAGCTAATATATCTCGAGCTAATATAAATAATATATATTCATAATACCTATAATTTATATACATTAGATAATATATGACTCACTATTTACTCATATAATTATATATAATTATACATATCTATAATCTATATTAATTTATACATCTTGTTAACTAGTATAAATTATATATAAAAGGTAATTCAGGTTCTAGAACTAAATATGGTTCAGAACGATCTATAGCTGGGCTTGGATCCAGTCACACCAACTCCACTCTGAGTATTTTAGACAGCCAGGTCCGAGCGCCCAGGATCCTTCTCTCTGCCCTGCAGTCTTTAACATTCTGTAACAGAAGCAGAGCCCACGTGAGCCCCCGTGTCTGCACACAAGGGGCCATGGCAATGCCTGGGAAGATGAGCAGATGCATTGGGGGCATGTGGCTATGTGCAGGGATGCAGCCCACCACAGCTTCTCTTACCTTCCTGCTGACAGATGAACTTGAAGTGGCCACAGAAACCATCCAGAGCCATAAAGCAGCCTTTTCTGTCTTGAATTACTTGAAAAGATGTCCCAGCAGCTTCCCCAGGACTGGGATCTGGATCTCTCCACAGGCAGCACCTCTGTCCTCATTTTGACCAGCCTGGGGGAGTCAGGCAGAAGAGCAGAAGGGTTGAGGGCAGGCAGCTCAGCTTCTTAGCAGAAACCAGGAGGGGACTGGCCACGACCCAGGGTTATTCTAGACCTCCTCACATCATGCTCAGGCTGTGGGGAATGGGTCCCTACCAGTCAAGACCATGGTGGAGCCAGGGGTCACGGAAATGCTGGGCTGCACTTGCAGAAGGACCTTAGAAAGCCAGGGCATCCTTTCATACCTCACCATTCAGCAGGTGTTTGAGTTTGTGTCCCTTCCTTATGTGAAGGTCCCTCTCTGCTCAGCAGCACCAGCAGCACAGCGTGTGCAGGGAGAATCTTGATCTTTGCTGCTTTTTTAGACACTTCAGGATCAGGCTGGTCTGAGCTGCCAGGCAATGCATGGAGGCATCCTTCTCTCTTGCTTGCAATATTTCAAGTTCTGCAACACAAAGAGAGCCCAAATGAGCCCCTGTATGTGCACAGACCCCTCAGCTCCCTTGAGCCCTGGCTCCCCACTCACCCAAGAGAACCTCGGCCAGGGTGTCCTCACTCTGCTCTCTCAGGTGCCGCGCAGCCAGCCCTGGGCACGAGAGCTCCATCAGCCCCTGCTCCCCAGCGTGCTCCCAGCAGCCTGGCCCTGCCTGACCCCCTCAGCAGCCAGGGATGGCACTGGGCAAGGCGGCCACCAAAGCCACTCACCTGTGTGAGCACAGCGGGCACAGGGAGGCCAAGGCCCTGCCTGTGGCAGCCCCAGGGCTGCGGGGAACAGGGTCAGGCTGCCCCAAGAGGGACCCTGGGGACTGGGACTCACCAATGAACCTGAGGGCTGCCTCTCGTATGGGGGCCTGAGGGCTCAGCAGGTAGGGCTGGCAGTCCCACGTGAACTGTTCAGCCCTGCTTCTGTCCTTGGCCAGCTGGGGAGAGCACAAGGGTGTGGGCATTTCTAAGAGGCCCCCAGCTGGCCCAAGTAACCCTTCCTGCCAGCACCCCTGTGCCTCAGAGCCCTCCCTCATGCTGAGGCCATGGATGTGCCATGGGCATGGAGGAGGCTCCTGTTTCTCAGACAGCGGCAAGGGTGCAGCTCCAGGCTTTGGGCCCTGCACTGCAGCAGCCCAGGGGAGGCCCAGCTGCAGAGCTCACAGCCCCAGCACGGTGTGGTGGGCACTTCTTGCCCAGCCTGGGGCTCATCCTCACCAAGCACTCAGCCATCCTCCATGTCTGCTCTGTCTGCGCCAGGTGCTTGAGCTCTTGCCATTTGAAGAGCTCTGCTATAGCCATGACAGCTTCCTTGGAGGCCTGCAGGGCAGAAGCTGGGAGGTGGCACCAGGGCCTGTGGAAGGAGGCCTCGCCACAATGCCCGGGATCCCCTGGGGCTGTCAGTTCCCCTCTCTGGTCATTGCTCAGCCTGGACATCAGTACCTTGGCTACACCAGGGGCCTGGTCACTCATGTGAAGGATGAGCCGGACCAGGGCCTTCCACGAGTTTCTTCTCATGGTCTTCATGTCCCTCCACACCGTTTTGTCCAGCACGTCTCTGAAGAGGGAGATGGAGCGCTCCCGTACACACTCTTCCTTCTGGTAAGAAGAAGGAAAGCTGAGCTTTGCACACAGTGGCTCCCTACCCGCTAGAGGGGCTAAGTTGAGGTGGCTGAGGCAATGCTGTGGGGTCCCAGCCCAGAGTGGGCAGAAGCAGTTCTGGGTTGCAAGGCCTGGAATCGATCCCAGGAGAGCCCAGTGCTGCTCCCAGGGCTGGGCTGCAGGGAAGCTGTCATTGCCCAGGGTGCCTCTGCGGGGCACAGGCTCCCACATCATCCTTACCGCATCAAAGACGTGCAAGAGCTTCTGCACCACCTTCACAGCCATGGGGCTGGCCTCACTCTTCTTCAGCTGCCCCAGCACATTTCGGCAGGTGTCCATGGCCATCACTGAAATGTCCCAAGACTGATGCCAAAGGAATTTCAGTAGCTCAGGCAGGAGGCCCCTCATTTTTCTTGCCTGTGGAAATGACAGTTTCCTTTCTGTGAGAACTTCTGTGCCTGGTCAATCCCCAGGCAGCCACCAGGCCACACCATGGCAAGCAGAGCATTTGGATAAGTCACCCCATCACCTGAGTCCCAGCCCAGGCCAAGCCACCACCTTCCCTGAGACCTCAGAGTACAGGTGTCACATGTCTGTCCCTGACAGCAGCCTGCTTACCGTCTCGGCTGTCTCTGACAGTGTCACCAGGGCCCTGAGCACCAGAGGGACCATTTCTCTTCTTGGAGACCTCACAAGACTCAAGTTTTTGTACAATAGAGCCACTTTGTTGTCCAGTATATCCCCATGGGCCAGCATCTGGAAGAAAGCAGAAAAGAGTACGGGCAGAGGTTGCAGGGCTCCCCTGGTACAACAGCAGGCAGGGGCGTGTGGGCTTTTCCAGATGACTCACATATAAGAAGGAAAGGCAGGACTTCTGGTGCCGAGTGAAAATGTTCTTATGCCAGTCCTGCAACTGGATTTGCAGCTCCTTCAAAACCTTCTCCAGAGTCTGACGCACAGAGAACATTGCCTTCCACAGACAGACATAGTCACTGCAAGGCAGAGCGCTGTCAGCAGGGCTGCCCCGGCCACTGCAGCACTGCCTGGGCCAGCCCTGCAGGGCTTGGGGTGCCCAGGGACCCTGCCCAGGCAGGTGGGCATGGCAGACAGGGTGTTCCCTGTGGGGCTGGGAGCAGTGAGCTGGCTCTGGGCTGCCTGGCCAGCTTTGGCTGCTATGGACCAGGGCTGGGTAGGGTTCTGGGATGGAGGGCCCCGCTCCCTTTGGGGGTCCTGCAGTGTTCCTTGGGTCTGGCAGCCAGAGAGTCTTGGGGCCCCTCTCCCCACAGGAAACAAGCCCTCTGGGCTCTCAGGGCCAGTACCTGAATATTGGCGCAACCTCCAGAGCTGTTGCAATGACTTGCCCAGGCCACTTATTCGCCATCAGGGCAAGCAGTGAGTGAAAGATGTGAGCAGTTGTTGTGTTTTTCTCATCACAATAGGTAAAGATGAGTCTCACAATCTTTGGCACCTGGAGGGAACACAGGTGAGGCTGCTGCTGTCACTGCAGTGTGGCTGTGTCTTGGGCTGCCCTACCCATCCCTCTGTCAGGACTACAAGGACACAGTTAACTCATCTCAAAAGCACTGCCAAAGAATGAAGTTCACCTAAGATAAAACCACCACACCAGGCGCAGATTGTGAAAAGAAAGGCATTAATTCCAGGCCTGAATGGAGATTTGGAAGTAGCACATTGGACAAAAGGCCACTGTGCAGACTGTGGGAAAAGCACAGACAGCAAGCACAGCAAGACAAGGTGAGGCAGACCTGGTTAAGATGCTCCACTGCCTCAAGGTGGCTTCAAAAGCCTCATACACCTGGCTTTGGGAGGGAAGGAAGCAGGAACCTGACAGGGTTCAAGGGCAGGGCAATCCAGCACAGGCCACTTACATCCATCAGCCACAACTCAGGGAATTTCGTGGCCCCCTCCAGGAACTCCATTGGTGCTTTCTTGTCCAGGAGGCTGGAGCGTCCCAAGATCTCAATGGCTGCAAGGACAACGCCTGTCCTCTCAACAGGCCCGAGGTACCTCCCAAAGGCCTGTGGCAGGAAGGAAGGGATCAGAGGCCAGTGCCAGCCAGTGCCCTGAGGGTGCTGCTTGGCTGGGCAGTGTCAGCAGCCCTGGCCAGAGGTGCTAGACAGTGCTGGTGGCAGTGGCCACAGGAAAGCTGGCAGCAGTGGCCACAGTCTCTATGCAGAGGAGGATGAGGATGGCCCTGGGGCAAGGAGGAAGGCTGGGTTCTCAGGCATGGAGCACAGGCCCTGCTGAGACACAGGGCCTGCAGAGCTGGGGAGTTGCTGCTGCTGCTGCCTGGACACCACAGTGTCCCCTGCTCGGGGACAGCAGGAAGCCTTTCCTGTACTTTTCTCCCCTCATGTTTCCCAGCCTTTTCTCCCCTCACATTCCCCACCATTTTGTGCCCTCAAATTTCCCCTCCACCATTCCTCACAAATCTTGCAATTGTTGTTTTCGCCAGGGACAGCCCCACTGGTACTTTGCCCCTTTGCACACACAAATCCCCTGCCGATGTCACGGGTGAGAGGCCCAGCAAGGGGGAGGGCTCCTTACCTGAACTCTCCAGGTGCTGGGCATATTCAGCAAGGAGGTGATCTCAGATTCCCAGTATGCTGTGAGCTTGGCATGGCCCTCTGTCAGTTTGGCACCTAAACGGAGGGGACAGCAGCACTGGGGACATGGTGGCACCTGTACCATGACAACAAGGGGCCGTCGCAAGGCCCGGGAAGACAAGCAGGTGTATCTGGGGATGTGGCCATGCACGGGGATGCAGCCCACCACAGCTTCTCTTACATTTCTGCACAGAGAGGAATGTCAAGAGGGAGCAGAGAATATCCAGTGCCATCAAGCTGGTTTCCTCTTTCCTGAACAACTTGAAAAACAGATGGCCCAGCAGCTTCCCCAAGACTGGGATCTGGATGTGTCTGCTGGCAGCAGCACTGTTCTCATCCTGACCATCCTGGGGGATGCAAGCAGAAGAGAAGAGCTGAGGGTGGGCAGCTCAGCCTGGAGGCATTTGGGCCTGTGGCTGTATCAGGGCAGAAGGGATGGCCTGGCTGGAGGGGTAGCACATCCTTACCTGCACAGGGGAAAAGTCAGCCAGCAAATGGCTCAGCAGCCTAACCCTGCCCATGACTCTCTCCTGCACTGCCACTCTGTCAAAGAACAAGTAGTCCAGCAGAACCTGGAAAGAGAGCAGCTGCAGGTGAGCCCCACAAGCAGACACCCATTCCAGCAGCAGCAGTGGCTTGGCCCTGCTCCTGAACACACTTGCACTGTCCTTCCAGGCTTCCTTATGCCCTGGGGGTGTCCTGGTTCTGGCTAGGACAAGAGCCAGGAAAAGATCTGGACACAATCCCCGGCTCCTTCCCCTCCAGAGTGAGGAACAGCCCTCTGACCCCCCACTCTGTGCACAGGCCAGACCTCCAAGATGTCCTGCACCATCTCACTGGTTTTGGAGGCAGGAGAGCTGAGCACCATCACCTCCAGCATGGTGTCCATAGCACGCAGGGTCTGCAAGGGTGACAGAGAGCAGTGGTTGTGATTCTGCTGTCCCTCCCATCCTCAGGGGCTGATCTTAACTCCCAGTTTGAGGGAAGGGGACACAGGAGCAGGCTTTGTGCTAGGGGCAGAGCAGCCAGCATTGCTGGATTTGGCTGGAACCTGGCAAGGGATGAAGGGATGAGGGTAGGAAAGTGAAGTTGAGTCTGTGGCCTGCCCTGGATCTTTGATCCTAAGGCAGCATGGGGTGGCCAGGAGCTACCAGAGGGACTGAAAGGCTCCACCACTTCACCCTACACTTACTTGAGAAAAAGAGGGATGCTTCCAGGCTCTGCATTTCCACATTTGGACGAAGGAAAAAGATGCTGTCAAAGCAGATTCTTAAGAATATTTTATTTTTCTCCAGCACTGTCCCAATGGTGCTGCAAAGACAGAGGGGCCCAGTTGGACACTGGTGCTGGGAGCAGGGCCTCAAGGTCTCCTGCAGCACTGGGGCAGGGCTGCCAGCAGGGACAGGCAGGTGGGCACAGAGCAGTGGGCAGGGGTCTGCAGGCCCTTGGGCCAGTACCTCAGTCCAGCAATGGCAAGCATGGCGAGCTGCCGCACCTGGGTACAGATCTCATACTTGGGCTCCAATTTCAGCAGCACCTGCAGAGCAAAGCTGGGCTGGAACCGGGCAGCTGCCAGCACCCAGAGGCACCAGAGCTTTGCCCTGATCCAGTGGAGCCCTCACAGGTTGCTGGGGGTCCTTGCTCCCTCCCCCAGAGCACCTCCTCACCTCGATCATCTCTCCCAGCTTGTATCTGCGGCAGAAAACATCTAGACCCTGGGAGAAGCCACTGTCCCTGGCTGCTCTGCACAGGGTGCAGATGCTGTCAAGGAACTTGTGCTTCAGGTCCTTGTCCTGGAGCTGGAGGACAGAGACAATGGGGCAGCATGAAGTGAGGACAGCCAGCCAGCAGCTGCTCCACAGAGCCAGTACCCCTGGCCAGACACAGCCACCATCCAAGGAGCCATGGGTACCTGGTCAGGGCTGCTGACAAAGGTGTGGATGAAGTCCATGGCTTCCTGTGCATAAACAGGTGCCCAACTGGCATCTAAGGGAGGGGGAGAGAAGTGTTATAAGTACATATTAAATTATTGGCTTTTCACAAATATTAAAATTGATGTTACATATTTAATGTTGGATAACTTTGCTGAATTATTATAGTTTCTTTTAGTTCTGCTATTAACAAAATTAGAAATAATAGTGTGATATATTTTTTCTTGGACTATAACATGGTGAAGTAAAAAGCTTTTTTTCATGTAACTAACTCAGATAATGGTAAGATGATAATCACAACATTCTTCACATTCTTGGATTATCCTACCTAGATGAAGACAGGGATGACGAACATTAGAACTCCAGGGAAAGAGTATATTGTTCTCTGTTATCAGGGAGTGCACGACAAGAAGAAGCCATACGGACAAAAAAATTAAAAAGCAAAAATGTTGATTTACAGGTGGGGGGGTGATTTCAAATAAAGCATGAGAGGTCTATGAATACGTAACAGGTTGATGCATTTAAAGAAGTGTTTTCTGAGTTAAGGGGTGCTCTTGGCAGAATGCCAAGTACCTAGGCATTATAACCTTTTGCTTTATTGTTTCTTATTGCCTTTTATTAACGTTTTAAAATCTACCAGGAAACTGAAATTCTTCTTTCAAAGAAGGGAGAGCTGCAGAAGGTGCTGTGACAGGACAGAGCCCAGGAAGGAGCAGGAGTTGCAGCCCCTCTGCTGTCCCCCTCCTCGGCAGAGCCTGTGCCAGAGCTGGTGTCCGACCCTGAGCAGCCCCGGCACTCCAGCATCACTGCCATCCCCACAATCCCCACTGCCTGTGTGCCAGGGAAACCTGATCCCAGCGTGGGGACCCAGCCCTGCCAGCCCCACCAGGCCCCTCACTCACTGGGCTGCAGCGGCTGCACCGTGGTCACCTCGGGGGGCTCCGCTGCAGAGCCGCTCTCCTGAGGAGCCACCACCTCCTCCCAGGCCACCCTGGGCTGGCTTGGTGGTGTCGCCTCCATTTCACGGAATGGAGAAAATGTATAAAGATTGGTAAGGGTGCAGGTTGGGTGAAATATCTATCTCCCTTCTGCAGGGCAAGATGTGAGCTGTGCTCGCGGGCTCATCGCCAGCTGCGGGCTCTCATCCTGTCCCGTAGCCGTCCTGCCGGACACTGCAGCCTGGGCACTGGTTCCATGTCAACAAAACCTGGGAGCCGTTGCTGGGGCAGGTGGCCAGAGCCCTTTGTGACACCCCAGTTATCCCCAACATGGTGCTCCCACTGAAACATTCCAAACCACGCGCTGCTCCCTTCTCCCACTCTCCCTCCCCTTCCCTCTGCAGAGGGAGGGACAAGAGAAATGCAGGCTAAAAAATGAAAGGTCACAGCTTGAGGTAAGAACAATTTACTAAAAGTAGCAATGAAACAAAGCGAGAGACCTGAGCTGCCAAACCTTATGGATGACAAAGGAGACCAAGGCCTGTGATGACAGCAAGCTGGATGGACATGGAGACACCCAGCACAATGGGACAACTCGAGAGGAAAAGCAAAACTTGCGGGAGGGAAACACGAGGGGACAAAAGGGCAGGATCAGGAGCGGGGAAAACAGTGGGTATTGTGAGGGAAAAAGGCATGAAACATGAGGGGGAAAAGTCTGGAAAGCATGAAGTAAAAAATGGGAAACGTGAGGGGACAAAAAGGAGGGAAATGTGAGGGGACAAAAAGGAGGGAAATGTGAGGGGACAAAAAGGAGGGAAATGTGAGGGGACCAAACACTGGGGAATATGAGTGGAGAAAAATGAAAAATTGAAGGCAATAAAAGACAGGAAGCTTGAGTGAAAATGACTGGAAATGAGAGGAAGAAAGTGTCCAAAACAAGTGGAAAAAAGGTGGAAAATGTGAGGGAAAAAATGATGGCAAATGTGATGGCATGGAAGGACAGGAAATGTGAGAGGGAAAAAATGGAGAGAAATGTGAGGGGACAAAAGGGCAGGAAATGTGAGGGTCGAAAGGGAAGGAAATGTGAGTGGAAAAAGACGGGACATGGGCAGGAAAAATTGGTGTGAAACGTAAGGGGAAAAAATAGGAAATACAAGGCCAAAATTATGGGAAATGTGAGGAGACAGTAGGGCGGGAAGCGTGAGAGGAAAAGTAGTGGGAAACTGGAGGGGAAAAAGGCAGGAAATGTGAATAAAAAAGGGAAAATGGCAAGACAAATGACATGAGGTCAGGAATCTTTTGTTCAGGGTGCTGCTCAGATGCAGCAGCTCCAGCTCTTCCTGTGTCACTGCACTGTAAATAAATGCCTTTGTGGAATGAGGCATGTGAGACTCTGGTATGGGAAACCTGGGGTTGGAGTGGTGAGAAAATCTGTTCTGGCTGTGGGACTGCCAGGTGTGGGGACTGAAATGGGGACATGTGGGGTCACTGGAGCCACTGCTGTGAAGGGGCTCCAGCAGTAAAAATCTCCTGCCATGGGAGTTTTCACAAAGAGTCCTGGCCCCATGGTTCCATGTGTCCCCTCAGTGCCATAATGTCCCCATGGTCACAGGAGTCCCTGCAGTGTCACAGATGAGCAGCACTGGAGTGACAGCAGCACCACTGGAGGGGCTGCAGCCGCACTGGAACAGGGCCAGCGGCTGTGGAACAACAGGGGAGAAGTAGTGGAACACAGTCCTAGGAGCAGCTGCTGAGGGAGCTGGGGTTGTTTATTCTGCACAAGAGGAGGCTCAGGAGGGACCTTCTTGCTCTCTATAACTCCCTGGTGGGAGGGTGCAGCCAGCTGGGGGCTGGTCCCTTCTCCCAGGGAATAGAGACAGGACATGAGAACACAGCCTCAAGCTGAAACACAGGAAGGTTTAGCCTGGGACATTAGGAATGAATTTATTCATAGAATGGATGATTGGGCATGGAATGGGCTGCCCAGGGAGGTGGTGGAGTCACTGTCCCCTGGAGGTGTTTAAGGAAAGACTGGAGGTGGCCATGGCCTGGTGACAAGGTGGTGTTAGGTCATCAATTGGACGGGATGATCTCAAGGTCTTTTGAAACCTAAATTCTGTGATTCTGAGATTCAGTGGAGCAGCACTGGAACATGGATGGAAAAATCATGGAACAGGCCTGGCAGCTGTGGAGTGACACCGGAGATGCCAAAGCTGCAGGGACACAGAGCGGGTCCGAGCGCTGTGTCCTGCAGGAGCCGGCCCTGCACACCAGAGCGATGCCTGTCAGGCTGACCTAGAGCAAGGGGGCAGTGCAGGAATTGCTGCTGGGCTGTGGGAGGTGTGGATGGAGTGCATTTAATGGTGACTTGGGGGTGTGATCCTGGTCACTGCAGCCACGTTTGGCAGTGCCAGGACCGTTCCAGTTCAGCTGAAGTCATGAACTCAGGGGAAACTTGGGACAAAAGGAATCCAACTGCTTTCTCTACTGCAGGGAAACACATCTTGGTGGAAGTTTAATGATTTCTGATTTAGGAACCAAACTCTGTCAAATATTGCCCTGTGGTTTTGTTCAAAACCAGGTACAGTTTCCAAATTGCTGGAATTTAGTGAGAAAAACAAGGAATGTGCCTCACCATTGGGACATTGCAAAGTGAGTGAAGAATTTTTCGTCATAATGGTCAAGAAAACATTTAGAATTCTTTTCTCTCCCTCCCTCTCTCTTTCTCTCTCTGGGATTAAGCCTCTACCATTCTCTGCAGGTCAGCTTTCCATAATCTGCTCCAGAGCTGCAATGTGCCCAATGAACAGTGCCAAGACAGAGAATAATGGACCACCAAGACTTCCAACTTTCTTGTTGTAGCCTCTGAAATTCAAGAATTTTTAAACTTCTGGTTTTTAAAGTATTTACCACATCTCACTCTTCTAAATTTTGCCCAAGCATAAAACCCTCCTATTGCCCTCTTTGGGAACTGACCCTCAAAACTGAGGAAAATCACAGTGGGGATCAAAGTTTTGGGCTCACTGCTGTACTGGCATCACCTTGGAGAGGAGTTGAGGAAGTGTCTGCAGGGTTCTAATTGCAGAACACTGGATGAGGAGAGGTCCAGGCTTTTTTTAGAGACCAGTGCCAGTCAGGGGGATGGAACTGGACAGCAACTGACCACGTGCCAACACCCTGGGGAGAATGAGCTGGACACACACAGAAGCTCCCAGTGCAGTTGGACTAGCCCCCAGATTTGGGAACCCCATGAGAATGTCCCTGCTTCCCTTGGGGCTGTGTCTGAACTGTGCAGAAAGTGTCTCTACATGTGTTCCAACATGTTGGGTAGGATGAGCTCCCCCTCTCCTCTCAACCACTCTCTCAGCATCAAAGAGCCAGAATTTGCTGCTCAGGGGAAGGGCACAGCCCATGTGTCATCCCTGGTTTTTTTCTGCAGCACTGCCAGCTTGGGCATGAGGAGTTTGGATTTGGAGTGGGGAAGCTTCGCTACAGAACCTGGAAGGAAACCCAAAGGCCCCCAAGCCTTTCTACAGGAGAACTCCTACTCCAGTGTCTGTGGGGCAGAGCAGAAGGGCTGCTCTGACTTGCCAGCCTAGAGGCACTTGTGCTTGGCAGGAACAAACCCCACAAATCCCTTCCCTGAGCAGCAATAGACAGGCCCTGTGTCCATCTCGGCATCCGAAAGGGACACTCAGAGCTCCTGACACAGGTGGGATCAGCAGCCTGGCACAACAGCCCCAAGGCAGCATCAAGGATGTGTCTGTGGTGGACACTGGTGCAGAATGTACTCAGAAACCCCCATTCCAAAGGGGCAGAATCCATCTTTATTTCTGGAGGGACAGCAGGATGCCTCAGACTGTCTGTGCTGGAGGCCCAAGAAGGTCTCACCAGGAAAGGAGAGGCCAAAACCCTCTCTTGGGACTGGTCCCTGAGGCTTCATTCATCACTGGCAGAGACAACCTCCAGACTGGCTCCGTCAAGAACCAATCTAGGAGCCCTGTGGGCTTTTGTCATGCCTTGAGGATGGAGAAGGTTAAAGAGTTTGGTGTGGGGTTAAGAACCCTCGTGGTCTCGACACATCCTTCATGCTGGGTTATCTCTAATTAATAAAGCAGCTAGTAGTTTCTAAAAAGGTTATTTATCGTAAAAGCCCATCAGTCTTCTAAGGCACAGTCATAGACATTAAAGTCCATGCTAAGTTCAGCATAAAGTCTCGAACAAAAGCAGGAGCTGTCCCCGAGTATCCCAGAGAGGACTGGGGTTGCTGCTGAAGCTCCTGTCTTCTTCTCAGCTGTTGAGGATGCTGATAGGCACAGCAAAGCAATGGCAAAAGCAAAAGGCAAAAAGGCAAAAAGGCAAAAAGCAAAGGCAATAACAAAAGCACTAACTCTCCCCAATACATAATCTTATATAGGGTTTTTCTAGCAAGGTAACATGTAAATTCAAACTACTTTCTCTCAACCTATGAAAATTCTAATTTCTTAGCACACTAGGATACCTATGAGCTATGCATGTGATCTATCTTGTTCTATCTGAAAAATGTAAGCAATATTTTCACTGAAGTTCTATTTTGTCTAAGTAGTGTCTGAGAAAGAGCTTCGCGAGCCTTTACAGAAAATATTAGTGTGTTTATTAACCTTCACTAGAACCTCTTCTTTTACTCTGGCATTTTGAACCTTTTGCCTACTAAAAACACTGCAGCTCTCACTGAAACTCACTGACTTACTTACTGACTTATTTATTATTATTTATCCTAAAAATCAAACCTACATCTAAATCTATTATTATACTTAAACTTCCATTCTATGTGTAGGTGGCTTAACATGTTTCAATCTATTCAAGGGTTTTAACTCAATTCCTGCACACTGACTTCTGCCTGGAGGATTCAGGCAGGCCCTTGACTCACTGACTCCAACAGTGTGGCTTTGCCAGGGCCTCAGAGGATCTTCTTTCTTAGGGTTCTGTTGGCTCCAAGAACAGCAGTTGCCCATTGGGACCCTGACAGGGCAGCAATGGCAACATCACACTCCCTGTTTCCATTCCAGGAGCTGATCAGCGCCTGGAGGGCAAAGCATTGCTCAGGAAATCTCACTCTGCCTTTACCAATCCCATCAGACTACAGCAAAAATCCAGTGGTGAGAAGAACATTATTTGGGCCTTGAAATGTGACTTGGGCCTTTGATTCTGACTCATTCCTTGCACATTTTTGAAGTCTCCTCTGGGGATCTGAGGCTCATGGATGAAAATAAAAGGGCCAGGAGACTTGCTCCTTTGAAAGGCCTTTATTGGTGAAATCAACTTGGGGGGGGAGCCCAAGAGGATGCGCATGCCACCGCTGCTCCTGATGATGGCCCAGAGGAGGAGGACGAGTGCAACTGTGTCCTTGCAGGCAGAGCTGGGGTCTTCTTTCCTCGACGGGAATCCCTGGGAAGACAACTTTTGCTCATGGTCTAGGGCGTCACGTTGGGTGGGGCGCTGTCTACATCATGATGGCAAAATCCAAGCAGCTAGGGGTGGTCTACATCATTTTCCCAGCCTGGGGACACTGGTCTCAGCTCCAGGTGTCATTTGGGCTCGTTGTCCTAAGGGGTGTTAAGTCTGAAAACTGTCCCAGTGTCCCTTGCACTCCCCTCATTTGCATGCGAGTCCTTGATGTCATCCTCCTCCCAGGCGCCATTTTCAGGGAAGCAGTGGCAGCACACCCAACGGAGGGAAAAGGAGGTACTCAGGTGTGACTGGGGAATGGGGACTGAGGGCAGAATGGGGCCAATAATTTAACAATTACAATAATTTAACATTAATAATCAACAATTAACAATCACAACAGGGTAAAGCTTAACATTAATAATTATGCATGAAAAACTAAAACTTATGAACTTGTTCATAACAATGGACTCAGCACCAAATGTCCCATGGGGCTCATTGAAGTGCAGCAAGCATGAAGGAGCCACAGCCCTGCCAGAATTGTCTTCACGTCATCAGGAAATGTTTCAGGAGTGGAGTTAAAGAGGAAGATTTCAACAACCACTAACTTAGAGAAGGACAATTTGATATTGCTTTGGTCAACTTCCAAGTGCACTCCCTAGAGCTGAGCCCACTGTCTGTCAGGAACTCTCAGCCCTGGAGCCCCAGGGATCTCTTAGGAGAGCTGAGGTGGGGCAGGACAGGAACACTTGGGGCTGACACTTTTCTCCACAGCTGGGCCAGGGGAGCTGAGGGCAGCAGGGCAGCACTGCCCAGAGAGAGCTCTGCACAGGAGCAGCTCCTCTGCAGAGACAGCAGGGCTGGGGCATGGCCTGCAGGGGACAAGGGCAAAGGAGACAGGGCCAGTGCTGGATGCTGAATGCAGGGTCTTGGAAGTGAAGCCTCACTGTGGCAGGAATCCCCAAACTGACCCTTACCCTGGTAAGCAGGCAGACGCAGGGAAAGGCATGGAAGGATCCTGGAGGGCTCCTCAAGAGCAGGCACAACCCGTGGCTGCGGGGATGTGCCTCAGAGGCTCTGCTGGCTCTTGGCTGCAGGGGAAAGCAGTGTTTTCTGGATCAGGAGTTACCTGGAAGAAGCACCAGTGGGTCAGGGCAGGACACCTCCCTGCTCCCAAGGATGGCTTCTGGCTGGGAAGGCAGGGGGTGCCCACCCCAGGTGTCCAGGGCTGTCCCCAGAGCCATGTCCCTGCAGCCCTGAGCACTGAGTGCTGGCTCAGGGATCAGCACCTGCTGGGCTCAGCACTCAGCCTGAGGGCCATGGGAGGAGAAGGGAGCCAAAGAAGGAGAGACCTCATCAGGACAGGGTCCTTCTACCTGTCCAGGGGGTGCTTTGAGGCTCAGAACTCACAGAGCTCCTGTTCATAACCTTGATGTCTTCGGAAGGCACTTGACACAAGTAGGCTCAGGGCAAGCCTGTGCTGGTGACACCTGTTCTTTCCTCAGTCTGTGCTGGGAATTTTCACTTGTTTGCCTCGACGGAAATGGGAACAAGCCTGTCTATGTGAGGAAAGGGATGAGGCTTTTATTCCACCACGCTGAGGTTTATGAGGACCTCAGCAAGTACCTTGTCCAGGCACAAGTCTGCAGACAGCAGCAGCAGCCCCTTTGCAGCTGCCTCAGGGTCTGTGTCTTATCCTGACTGTTCCTGCCCACTGGGAGCTGCTCCCTGGCAGTGCCTGGTCTTTGGAAGGGGCTGCAAAGCACAGCTGAGCAACCAGCAGGTGAGTTGGGGAGACAGGGCAGAGAAAGAGGGACAGAGAAGCAGCTCCCAGCACAGACAGCTCAGGGAGAAGCCCCAGAGAGGAAGAGAGGGACGGGAACTGCAAGCAGAAATGCTGTGGGATCAGCGACTCATGGACCTCCCTGCCAGCCTCTGCCCTTGAGAAGCCCTTCCCAGACAATTCCCATGGTCTCATCTCTCACCCAGCAGAGCTTGTGTCCTCAAAACTGGGAGTTTTCTGCCAGAGTCTTCTCATTCACACCCTGAATGCTGTGGAGAAGCTGCTGAATGTCCTGCTGTGCGTGCTGTGCTTCCCTGTGCAAAAACACGGAGGCATTTGGAGGTGTTTCCCCATGAGACTCTGCTACCTTTGTCCCCAGCCAGCCTGCAGGCCCTGGGTACTGCTGGGCTGCAGGGCTGGCACTGAGCACAGCATCCCATCTTAGGAACATTCCTCCCTTTGCCCGGGGCTCCTGCTGGGCTGAGTCTGCCCTCAGGTAGGGCAACAGCTCCCCCACAGCAATCTCGGTGTTACCTGTGAGCCCCATGGAGAAGACACCTCTGTGCCCTCTGCACAGTATTTCCCTGCCAGGATAGCAAGAACACAACACAAAGCTGCCTTCAAACCACTCCTCTGCTGTGGGGGGGAACTCGAACCAAAGGAACAATACAAACCCTTTGAATCTCTGTGCTTGTGGGGGAAGAGGGGAACAAAAATGATGAAAAGTTTTGTTCTGTCAGGAGCAGATTTCACTGGAATTGCCCCTGTGCTGCTGTTTCCCAGCTGCTGCAGGACAGAAGGGACTTCTGCAGAGCCCATAGCAAATGCCCAGCTCTCCTGGCAGCCTCAGCCAGTGCCAAGCACAGCTCCAGGCAAAAGGAGCTGCACGCAGGCAGGATTGAAGGCCCAGAGGCAGGGTGGGGCATTTCTCCGAAGAATGAAGGAGGTTTTCCCCTGAAGAGTCCAGATTCCTGTCTCTCTGTCTTGCACACATCCTTGTGACAAGAGGCACTCGATGTCCAACAGCAGCTCCAGTACCCAATTCCTCCTCCTGGCCTTCACAGACCTGCCAGAGATGCAGCTCCTGCACTTGGGGCTCTTCCTGGGCATCTCCCTGGCCCTCATTCTGGCACACGGCCTCATCATCCCTGCTGGAGTCTGCGACCACCAGCTGCACACCCCCATGTTCTTCTTCCTGTTCAACCTCTCTCTGCTCCACCAGGGCTCCATCTGCACCACTGTCCCTAAAGCCATGGCCAATTCCCTCTGGGATACCAGTGCCACCTCCTATAGGGAATGGGCTGCACAGGACTTATTTCTCTGCCTCTTCTTTGGAAGAGAATGTTCTTTTCTCCCTAACGTTCTACAACTGCACTGTGTCCATCTGCAAACCCTTATGGTCATTGCTGGACCTTCCTGGGCAGCAGTTTGTGACCCTATATGGCAGCTGCTGCCTGGGCCAGTGGTCCTTCCCTCACGCTGCTCCAACTGCCAGACATCTTTCCTGCCCTGGGGAACCCAAATCAGGCCCCAGTGACCTGGATAATCCATGTCCTTGATGTGCTGGGCACACAACCCCGGCCCCTTGTCCCAGTGTCAGGCTCTGGGGTTGATTTGTGGAACACCCTTGGGGGAGGCACTGGCTCCAGGTGGACCAGAGGGATACCGGGGGACAGAGGACCCTGATGGGCATGAACAGCAATGGACTTGTCTGGGAAAACTGTGAGGGGGGGCTGGGGCAGAGTGACCAACCCAGTGACCTCACACAGCCCTGCTGTAATGTCACACAGACGCCCTGTAATGTCAAAGCCTGATCTATGATGTCTCAGAGACATCCTATGATATTGTAGCTGCTCAATGACTTCACATAACCCACTCTGTGATGTCACAGCCCATTCTATGACCTCATGTTACCAGATGATAAATTGCCCACCCCAGGGTGAGCTGACACAATGCTTGTTTCCAAATCTAACGGGCCTCTGGAAACCACACAGTGCCTGTTGCATAAGAAGGGGAACTGGAAGTTCAGCAGCCTCAGTGCCAACTCAGCCAGGCTGACTGGAACATTGGGGTCCATGATCACCAGGGACCACCAGAGTGACCTCCAGGACAGAAGAAGCCATGGGTAAAGGGTAGGGGAAATATGTTAATGATTTGGGGGAAATGATTATCATATGTGTGTTTAGTCTGGGACAATCAATGAATAAGTTTGCAAAATACAGAATATAAACAGAAACTTTCCTGTACTCAGCATGCATGGCTTTGGGAGGAGCTGTCCCCCTGTGTATAAAGAATGCTGCTTTTTAATGCTGCATTGGTATTAAGGAGTTTTTTATTTTACCCAATTTTTTGGTAACACTCCCATTCCCAGGAAAGCTCTGTCTCCTGCTGTTGCCAAACAGAGAAGGGCTGGTGGGAGATGTGGTGGTCAGAGGCTGCCTGGGCTACAGTGACCATGAAATAACTGAGTTTTCAAAATTCTGTGAAAGGAGGGTCATCAATAAAACGTCTGCACTGGTATTATGGAGGGCAGACTTTGGCCTCTTCAGGATGCAGATTTGGAGAGGACCAAAGCAGGTACTGATTTGTTAAGGGGAACAGTCCTTAAGAACAAAGGGATCCAGAAAGGATGGAGACACTTCAAGAAAGAAATTTTGAAGGAGCAGGAGCAGCCGGTCCCTGTGTGCTAAAAGTGATCTAGTGAGGAAAATGACTTGTCTGGCTGCCCATGGAGCTTTTGCAGGAAGGCAAAGAAAACAGAAAGTGCATCATCTTTGGACAGATGGGAAGGCAGCTCAGGAAGTGTTTAAGGATGTCTGTTAGGGTCATGCAG
This sequence comes from Catharus ustulatus, assembly GCF_009819885.2. Lineage (NCBI taxonomy): Eukaryota > Metazoa > Chordata > Aves > Passeriformes > Turdidae > Catharus > Catharus ustulatus. The sequence continues at coordinate 175,364 of NW_024879539.1, forward strand.
GAAGAAATGTAGGAGGTGAAAGGTCCATTAATGCTTAAACTGGCCATTTCTGTGAAAAATAATGAAAAATATTTTTACAAATAAATTAATAACAAAAGCAGGGACAAGGAGAAGCTCAGGTCATTTATTGGATGCAGTAGGGAACCTAGTAAATAAAGATGAGGAAAGGTCTGAGCTACTTAACATATTCATTGCCTCAGTTTTCAACAATAAGACAGATTGTCATACTCAGGACAAGTGTTCTCCTGAGCTGGTAGATGGGGACAGGGAGCAGGACAGACCCTCTGTAATCCAGGAGGAAGCAGCTGGGGACCTGCTGAGCCACTCAGATGCTCACAGGTGTCTCTGGCACCAGATGGGATCCATCCTAGGAGGATGAGGGAGCAGCTCCCCAAGCTGCTCTCTATCATTTACCATCAGTCCTGGCTCACCAGGGAGGTCCCAGTGGACTGGAGGTGCCAATGTGAGCCCATCCCCAAGAAGGGCTGGAAGGAGGATCTGGGGAACTCCAGGCCTGTCAGCCTGACCTGGGTGCCCAGCAAGGTGATGAAACAGACCACCTTGAGTGGCATCACAGGGTACCTACAGGGTAGCTGAGGGATCAGAGCCAGCCAGTGTGGATTTCAATATCAGCATTGTTCATCTGGAGGAGGGCACTGAGTGCCCCATCAGCAAATGTGCAGATGACACCAAGCTGGGCGAGAGTGTGAATCTGCTGGAGGGTAGGAGTGCTCTGCAGAGCGATGTGGACAGGTTGGATCACAGCTCATGGGAACAAAGTTTCTGGTTGACTTCAGAGGCCACAACAAACCTGAGTGGTTTCTCTCCCATCCCCCAGCCCTTGCTGGCCCAGGGGCTGATGGCATTTGTGCTCACTCAGCTCCATCTCCCCACAGCAGCACCATGGGGGTGCTGACGCCTGCTCTGGGCAATGCAAACAGGGGCTCCTGAGCCAGTGCTGCCGTGTCTGTGCCTGCAAGGATGCGACACCTCTGTGAGCTGGGGGGAGAGGCCAGAGCTGCAGAGGGGGGATGTTGTTGGCAGGTGCATGAGGATGCTCTGGGACGCTGCCCTGGGGTGTCCAGCGCAGTGGGGATGGATCAGCCCCTGCTCTGCTGCTCCTTCCCAGGATCTTCCCCTTGCAGGGACCTTGCAGAGCACCAGCCATGCTGTTTGCCCCCAGCCTGCCCACGGCCACCCTGGGGCTGCTCACCCTGTGGGTTTTCTCTGCTCAGCATTGGCCTGGCCAAGTGTTCTGGAGAGAGCCTGGGCAAGGAGCCTCGAGCCCCCAGGCCCTGCCCTGAGGCGTCAGCGCTGCCCCAGCAGTGCCCATGGCCTGTCCCTGCTGCAGCCCCGGCACTGCCACCCCCAGGGCTGTGCCCGGCCCCAAGAGCACTCAGGCCCTGCAGCAACACGAGGGGCAGGAGGGCAGCGGGGCAGTGGCACAGGAGCAGCACAGGCAACACCAAGTGCTGCTGCTGCTGGGCACAGCTGCTGTGCCAGCACTGATCTGCCCCCAGCTCTGCACACAGACACTGCTGCTGCAGCTCCAGAGAAGAGAACTAAAGGAGCATCTACGGAGAAACTTTGCTAGGAGAGAGATCCGTTGGTTTGTTCATTGGCACCACGAAAACAGCCCATCATTGACGCAGTCTGTGGCCAGAATGAAGATGGAGAGAATCAAGATGAGAAATGGCACATAGAATGGCCTTTTATTTTAGCCAATACTCTATAGCTAGAACAAAGGAAAAAATACCCATAACCAAACCAACAAAAAAAAGATTATTTATATTACAAGTCATTTGCAGAATTTGACCCGCACCTTAATGTTTCTTGAACTGTTCACTCATCAGTGTCCACAGTGCAGCCTTGAACTCCTGGTTCCTCCGGCTGTAGATGAGGGGCTTCAGGGCTGGAGGCACCATTGAGTATAGAACTGACACTGACAGATCCAGGGATGGGGAGGACTTGAAAGGGAGCCTCATGTTCCCAAATGTGCCAGTGCTGATAAACAGGAAGATTACAGCCAGGTGAGGGAGGAAGGTGGAAAAGGCTTTGCACCGTTCCTGCTCTGAAGGGATCCTCAGCATGGCCAGATCTGCACATAGGAGAAAATCATGAACACAAAACAACCAAAACCTAAACAGACACTAACAGCAAGAAGCCCTGTTTCCCTAAGGTATGATTTTGAGCAGGAGAGCTTGAGGATGTGTGGGATTTCACAGAAGAACTGGCCCAGGGCATTGACATGACACAGGGGCAGGGAAAATGTATTGGCTGTGTGCAGCAATGAATAGAGAAAGCCACTGGTCCAGGCAGCTGCTGCCATGTGGGCACAAGCTCTGCTGCCCAGGAGGGTCCCGTAGTGCAGGGGTTTGCAGATGGACACGTAGCGGTCGTAGCACATGATGGTCAGGAGGGAAAACTCTGCTGAGATGAAGAACATAAAGAAAAAGAGCTGGATGACACATCCTGAGTAGGAGATGTTCCTGGTGTCCCAGAGGGAATTGTGCATGGCTTTGGGGACAGTGGTACAGATGGAGCCCAGGTCAGTGAGGGCCAGGTCGAACAGGAAGAAGAACATGGGGGTGTGCAGGTGGTGGCTGCAGGCTACGGTGCTGATGATGAGGCCGTTGCCCAGGAGGGCAGCCAGGGAGATGTCCAGGAAGAGGCAGAAGTGCAGGAGCTGCAGCTGCCGTGTGTCTCCAGTGCCAGCTGGAGCAAGTGGCTGAAGGAGCTACTGTTGGACATTTCTTCACTCTGGCCATTGAGTCCTGTTGAAGGAGGAGATTGTGACAAGTCAGGGGCAACTTTGCTGAGTAATGTCCAATCCCTTTTGCCCAGCCCTGTCCCTGCTGCTCTGTGCCACATAGCTTTCCCTTTCTAAAAGCCCTTCCTTCAGCCATGTGCCTGGAGCTCTGCTGGGATTTTGCCCTGTTGCTGTGATGAACAGACGCTCTGCCCATGGACACCAAGGGGTCAAATTTGCTCTGCAGCAGTGGGGTCATGGTAATGAGGACAGGGGCCAGTCCTGGGGTTGGACTTCACCAGTCCAAACTGCTCCTGAGGCAGAGGAACTTGGCAGCATCTCCTGTCCCAGGGCTAATGGATGGTGATGGCCAGAGGCAGTTTGAGGGGGATTCCTCCTGTGCCCAGGGAGATTAGAGAGAACTGTGCAAGGCAAGATTATTGGCTGTAACTCAGTGAAGGGTGAGGGGAGCTGCTCTGTCACTCCGTCTGTTCTCAGCTGCCCTTTCTGAGATTGAGGGCAGACACTGTGTTCCCCTGAAAATCAGCCTGAAACAGCTGAGAGCAGAGAGACCCACAGCAGAACAAACTGGCTCAGCCTTTCTCAGAGTCTCACCCCACTCCTGGGCATGAGATGGAGCTCTGAGCAGCCCTGGCCCACAAGCACCCTGTCTACACAGCAGGACCTGCCCTGGTTGATCCTTGCAGCCACAGCTCCCCTCCACCATCCGTGGGAAACTCCCAGGCAGGCTGAGAGGTGTCCCTGGCAGGTGGCACATGCCCTGGGCTGGCCAAGAGCCCTCAGAGCTGCAGGAGCTGCTCTGCAGGACAGCCCTGGGCAGTCCTGGCTGCAGCCCCAGCTTCAGCCCCTGCAGCCATCCCTGGCAGCAGGAGCCGTCCTGTCCTGTCCCTCTGACGGTGCCCAGGGCAGCCCCGCTCTGCAGCACATCCTGCCCCAAAACAGAAACGGCAGCAGAGCCATCCTTACTGTAATGTCAGTCCTTCCATGGGTCAGTTTAGCAGATCCCTGCAGCCAGAGGCTGAGTGTTCCAGAAGCTGTGAAGATTTCTCCATGAAGGAGTTCAGGGTTGTCCTTCCAGCTACTTTAACCGTCTCTCTGCTTCATTCCTCCCAGGTACCTGCAGACAGTGCCCTCAGCCCTGCTGTTCTGGGAAAGGAGCTGCTCCTCAGCAGAAATGTCTTTTTGAAGCTCTTCTTGGTTGCCAGGAGCCCAGCCCAGCTCAGCTCAGCAGTAGGGGCACAGCACAAGGAATTTAATGACACTCTCAGGGCTTTGGCGATGTTTACATCTGACTCAGTCCCTGAGAGTGTTTTCAAAAAAAACTTCTCAAAAGTCAAAGTCACATCCAAACTCCAAAGTTTCTTGAAGTTTTAATGGTTCCCACTGAGGGACACAACTGAAAAAGTGTCCCCAGGTTCCAGTTAGAGCAGAACACTGGAGACAGTGATGCCTAGGGGAAGGAAAAAAGGGAAAAGGTGTCTCTGATGCTGAGCAAACCCATATGCATTTCAGGAATGCAAAAGGCCAAGGCCTGAGCCCCAGCCCCTGGCAAGGCAGATCCTGTCCCTCCCTCATTGCTCAGGGCTCTTCCCGGGAACTGGGCTCTGGGGATGTGCAATGCCAAGGGCAGCACCATGGGGCGGCCCCTGCCAGGCTGCTGAGCAGGGACAAGGAGGCAATGAGGCCCCAGCACAGCAAGGCTCACTTGTCCTTTCCTGCTGGCCTCAGGCCCAGGGCCAGCAGCCATGGCCAAAGTGCTGCAGGAGTTGGCTCTGGCAGGGCCTTTCAGCTGCTGCCCATCCCTGTGCCCTGTGCAGCCCAGGCTGTCCTACGGTGTCCATGCCCTGCGCCTCTGTCCCTGCAGGCTGTCGTCATCCCCCGGCTGCCCCACCTGGCTGGCCCCTTCCTTTGCTGACAGCTCTGCGTCCTGCCTGCCTCTGCCTGGGCACACAAAGCCTTGGGCTGCTCCACACTGCTTCTGGGGGATGTGTTGCACCACAGCACTGCCCTAGGTCATAAATTCTTTTATCTTTCTTCCCAGTATGTGCCTCCCCAGCTGCACTTGGAATTAATTTTCTTTTTCTGGCTGTTCTCTGCCATGTCAAAAGAATCCAACATCCCTGAATCCACCCTTCAATTCCTCCCAGGATTCTTCTCTGCTGTTCTCACTCTCCCCACCACTGAGCACAGAGCTCCTTTGTCCCTCTGCACTGCTCATGTGCTTGAGGTCAAGGGCGCCTAGACAAGAATGACAGTTCTTTTCTGTAGGAAGGATCTGCAGAACCCCAGGGTTTTGAAGGCAGATCAGAGGCACTCACCAGAGCAGAGACAAAGGCAAGCCAGACCTGTCTGCTCTTTGGATCTTTTATCTGAAAGCATCCCTTGGATATTTGTGGAGTTGGAATTCCATTTTAGCCATGGGTCCCTGGAGTGGAATGACAATTCTTCTCCATGGGAAGTAAAGTACAGAGCTCCAGTGTTTCAAAGGGAGATGAGAGTTGGCCCACAGGAACCCACGGAAACCTAGATATTCTTGGCAGCTTTTGTCTGGGAGCTATCCTTAGATAAACAGAATTTTGGAGGCGGATTCCCAATTTTGACCATGGACCCCTGGACCTGAAAGGTGTTTTTTTCGATGGGAAGAAAAGCACAGTCCCTCACTGTTTTAAAGGCAGATACAAGGCTGCCCCCAAGACCCCAAGGCCAGCTGTCTGTCCTGGTAGATTTCATATGGGAACAATCCTTGGATATAATCAAATTTGGAGGAGGAATCCTAATTTTGGCCATTAAGCCCCTGGAGGAAAGAACAGTTCTTTCCCACAGGAAGGAAAACATGGAACACCAAAGTTTTAGGAGGCAGATGAGAAGCGAACCCTCAACATGCCAAGGTCAGCTGGAGCAGTTCTGGCCCCAGGAGGCCAAGGCAACCAGGTCTGTTCCATGTTCTTGGATCCTTGGGGCCCTGCAGCATCACAATTACCTCTTGGTTCCATGAGGCCCCACAGTATCACAACAGATCCTTGTTTCCATGAGGCCCAATAATATCACAATGGTCTCCTTGGCTCCACAGTGAGCCAATGGCCCCTTGCTTCCATGAGGCCTTGCAGTGTCAAAATGCTTTCCTTAATTCCATGGGACTGCACAATGACACAATGGCCCCTTGGTTCCATGAGGTCTCAGAGTGTCACAATGGTCTCTGTGATTCCATAAGGTCCTGTGGTGTCACAATGGCCCCTTGGTTCTATTGGGCTCCTCAGAAACACCATGGCCCCTTGGTTCCACAAGACCTGGCTGTGTCACACTGGCCCCTTAGTTCCATGGGGACCCAGAGTGTCATAACGACCCCTTGTGTCCATTAGACCTTGCAGTGTCACAATTGTTGCCCTGGTTTTATTGGGCCCTGTGGTGTCTCAATGGCCCCTTGGTTTAATGCAGACTCAGAGTGCCAGAATGGTCTCCTTGTTTCTGTGAGGCCCTGCCAAGCCTCTTGATTCAACGAGGCCTCAAATTCTCAGAATGGTCTCCAGAATTCCATGAGGCCCCGCAGTATCGCAACTGTCTCATGGGTTCCACAGCATCCTGCCGTTCCATAACGGCCCTTTGGTGTCACAATGTGTGACAATGGTATCCTTGTTTCCACAGTCAGAATGTCCCCATGGTCCCATGCAGTCCCAAAGTGTCACTATGATCCCCTTGATTCCATGAGGCCCTGCAGTGTCACAGTGACCCTTTGGGTCCAATGGGTCCTGAAGTGTCCTAATGGTCTCCGTGGTTCCCTGAGGGCTCGCAATGTCACAATGGGTTTTGGTTCCATGAATTTCTGTACTGCCAACATCACTCTCCTTCATTCCACAGGGTCACAATGGACCCTTGGTTCCATGAGCTGCCTGGCCTCCCACAGCCCCTCACAGCCCCTCATGGCTCCTCAGAGCCCCTCACAGTTCCTCCCAAAGGAGAAGGGATCGGGCCCTGCTTGTTCCCCTTTTATTTTGGTCCCTTCACAGCAATGAGTAAAGAAAGGCTGAAATGGAGCCTTTCCCCAGCGTTTCCCTCGGGGTTAATTGCAGGCTGAAGCTCTGTGCTGGCGCTGCCCTGAGCACGAACATCCCTGCAGCCCCAAGGCCTTTGCTGTCCCCCCGTGTCCATTCCCTGTCCCCGAGTCCCGCCCGGCTCTGGCAGCAGCAGGAGCCGCAGCGCAGTGGGCGCCGGCCCGGCCCAGCCGGGGCTCCCGGGCAGGAGCAGCAGCAGCGCCGGCCCCTTCCCACTGCTCCTGCCTCGCTTCCAAGGGCTTTTTCCAGGTGAATTATGGCGTGGAGCGACAATCACCCACACACAGCCCTGATTCCTCAGGGCCCTCCCTGTGCTGCCCTGACCCAGCCTTCAGAGAATGAAAGGGTCGGGTTCCAGCACTGCCTTCAGCACTGTTTTACTCACCCTGAGGTGACAGCAGGAGGCTTTTGTTGCCTTTGCCTTGGGAATTGTAGATCATGGCTGCTCTTGCCCCTCTTCTACTTGCCACTTGAATTTTATCTGTAAAACTGCAATTGCCTTTGTTATCAGTTCTACCCACAGTGCTTTCATGACGGAGAAGTCCGGCTATTTGTTGCAGATCTTGAAATGTTCACAAGTCCCCGAGCACAAAGTCAAGGAGAATTAAAGCCACACAGGCCACATTTGCAGTGCACAATCACAGCCCTGTTGCTGGTGCTGCTGAAACAGAATCAACTGACAGAGGCCATCACAGAAATTACCTCTGGAGTGTCAAATAAAATGAAAAAATCCACCAGGACAAAGAGAAAATAGAACTCCTCCACTCACTTCATTGTTCCTTCTCAGCAGCAGCAGAAGGTGGAGATGTCCGGAGGTATTTCCAGTGGCTGCTGATCCCAGGGGGAGCCCAGCCTGCTGCCCAGCCCCAGCAGGATCCTGAGCCCAGCCCGGGGAGCTCCCGCAGTGTCGGGAGCTCAGCACACGCAGGGCCAGGCCCAGAGCCCCGGGCATGGTCACCCATTGTGGGGCAGCGGTGCAGGTGGAATGTCCTGCCACCCAAACCTCCTGCTCCGGCCACACAGCGCCCAGCCTTCTCCCCCTGCTCCTCCTCTCCCTGCACGGCACAAATTCCAGCTCCGAGGAGGCTTCCCCAGAGAGGGCTCAGGCTCCTGTTTCAGTCTGAGTGACCCTGCAGAGGAACAGGGCATCCTTCAGGCAGTTCCACAAGTTCAGAATTCTCATTTTATGGGGAATCTGGCATGCAAATAGCCTTGCTAAAAAGGACAAAAGCAGAGGAAATTAACTGGAAATTATTAGGAAAAAATTGCCCTTCTTACAGACAAAGTTCATTTCCTGCATTTCTCCTTTTCAGATTCTTTCAGTCGTCTACTGAGAGGTCCAACTTTTCCTGGTGTTTTTCATGAACCCATTGCACTCTTGATTTACACCAGTGCAAGAGATGTAGAATCACCTAAACTGAACAGAGAAACAAACTCCCTCTGTCAGACCATTTTCATGTTCTAGATCACTTTCAAGATGTCCATGGCAGTGTTGGAATGATTATCACACAACTCCCCACTTCTGGCTGCACGGTCTGGACATTCTTTCCCTGCATTCAGTCAGGGTTGCATTCCCTAACAGTTCCTGGTACCACCTCTTGTTTTCCTAGGTTAGAACAGTAGCAGTGAAAACCTTTACCCACAGCACAATTCTCCAGCCGACAAGGAAAAGAAAGAACAAGTTGTCAGGTTCTCAAAACCTTTGTCCTGCTTTGCTGCAAGAGTCATGCTGCAGTTGGCGGCACATCTTGTGCAAGAAGCTGCACCTCGTTCTCCAGAAAAGTTTCTCAGAAAGAGCAAACAGGACTGCAGAGAAGATTCTGGGAAAACTGAAACAGCTTTTAAGAAATGAAATGAAAATGGAAAGAAACAATCCAAGATGTTTTACTCTATTTATTTTTATGTTCCTCTTTTCCATCTTGCACTACTTCTTATTATAGGTAATAAATGAATCAAGCCGAATTAAATGTAAAAACAGCAGTTTTATTTTTGTGACCCAAAACACGGTCCTGGGAAGCCACAGCCGTAAAGGACAACACTGAGCCTGGGATCAGAGTTGGGTGGACACACAATGCGAACCCAGCCTCTATGGCACTGGGTCTCCCCTGTGTTCACACTGCCATCTTGGTTGGCTCTATTTTTATATGGTTTTTCGTAGCCTGGAGCGGGGTAGTTCTTTGTTTCTTTGGTGTTTGCACTGGACAAAGGTCCTTCCTGCTCTTTGAAGAATCCTGATGAGATTTGTGTCTGCTGTATATTGAGATGTAAGTGCCTTTGGGTGGGTTGGTTTCTGCTTACAGGAACCAGGGTCTTGGAATGTGATTTTTCTCAGGGGGAGATGAGTAGATTTTTGGGAAATGGTATGGATATGCTGTTCTCCTGGGGGTTTCCCGGCTCCTTCTGGAAGGTGGCACTTGATATGTTCTTTATCGCTGATTCCTTCCTGGCCAATTGTTAGTCCACCGAGCTAGGTCTGTAGATATGTTAATCAAGGCATCTGTTCCCTGGTTTCGGGTGATGAAGCAACCTTTCTCCCGGCTGCAGCTAAGTTTTCTCTGTTTCTTTATTTTTATTTTACAAACTCATTTTATATCATACAAAACATAAATTACAAAATGGCATATATCACATTTTCCATCCCATTAATTCCAAATGGATCTCACCTCTAAGATCCATGACTCGGCAAGTTTTAGACACTGAAAAATACCATGACCTACACAGAGTCTGCCTTTCCCTTTTTTTCTTGGAAAGCAATGCTGGAGACACAAGTGCAGTGCTTGGGTCAGGTACAAATTCTGCATTAAGGGAATGTGCTTGGATATTTTTTGAGCTTCAGCAGAGACAATGCACAGCAGCAGCCAAGGACTCCTGCCACTGTGCAGGAGTCAAGACTCTGGGTCTCTGCTCGAGTTCCAGTGTTTGAACAGGCTCAGGGGCTGCCAGCGGAGAGAGCGGGGCTCGGCGTGGGGGTGAGCAGGGAATGGACACACAGACACGTGGACAAATGGCCCTGGAGCTTCAGTTGCAGCAGAAGCAACAGCAGCAGCGGCAGGAACAGCAGCAGCGAAAGAAGCGACTTTGTCGACTCCCTCTTGCTTCTCCTCTCCCTCTCCCGCCGTCCCACACCCTCTCCCGCTGTCCAGCACCCCCTCACGCTCGCCCGTTCCCGGTGTCCCCTCTCCTCCCCCAGTCTCCCTCTCCCTGTTCCATGCCGGGCCATGTGCCTGGCCCGCCCCCGAGCAGAGCTACCCCATCCCTGTCCCCCCCCGTCCCGCCGCGGTCTCGTCTCCGCCCAGCTCTGGCTGTGCTGGCGGTGGCGCTGCTGGGCGGGCATCAGTGCCTGGGGCTGGGGCGGCATCGCTGCCCTTTGGCTCCGCCTGTCCCGAGCCCGGCCCCTGCCCTGGCCCCGGCCCCGGCCCCAGTTCCTCCCGGGGCCCGCGGAGGACACACACGGTGCGGCTGCTCCCGGTCCCTCCGCTGCGGCTTCCCCAGCCCGAGCTCCGCCGCTCAGCAGCGCGGCCGCCGGCCCCGAGCCGCCGTGGCCGAGGGTGGGAGGGGATGCCTGGCCCGGGACGGTCGGGGGGCGGTCGGGGGCCGGGTCTGGCCCCGGGCCGAGCGCTGGCAGCCGCGTGCCGCCCTCAGGGAAGGCGCAGGAGGCCTTGCAGATGCGGTACCAGCTGGGTTCGCTGCTGGGGCGCGGCGGCTCTGGGACAGTTCCTGGGTGAGTGGCGGGGTCCGGCAGAACGAAGAGCATCCCGGGCCAGGTGAGAGTCCCGGAGTCCTGGCACGGCCCAAGTCCCGCTGAGATCTTGCCCCTAGAGATTGTGCTGCTGGCCAAGGTGTCCTCTGGATGTGCTGGTGTCATTCCGCTCCTGGAGAGGGTTGGATTGAGCTGCCAAACAGTTTCTTGTTGATGCTGGAGTGTCCGGAGCGGTGCCAGGACCTCTCGGGTTTGCTGGTGGAGCAGAGGCCCCTGGCGGAACAGGAGGTGTGAGAGCTCTTCTGCCAGGTGCTGGAGGCCATGCGACACTGCACAAGGAGGTTAGAAAGCCTGGGTGTCCTGGTTTGGGGGAGCTTGGGGCTGTAACTGGGGTGTTGGGGGTGCTTTCTGCACCTCATGACCCAACAGGAGCTTCTCTAATATTGTCTGGAGCTTCCACTCTGCCCATGACAGGAACCCCTGTGAGTGTCTGTGACATCCCGGCTCTGTGGCAGCCTGGGGACTCCTGGGATGTCACCCTGGAGTCCCTGTGAGTGTCTGTGACCTCACTGTTCTTTAGGAGCACAGGGATGTCCCTGCTGGACTCCTGCCACTGCCTGTGACAAATTGGCTCCTTGGCAGCATAGAGACACCTCTATTGTCAATGTGGAGCCCTGTGAATGTCACCTCATGGCCCTTAGGAAGATTAAGGACCCCTGGGATGTCACCATGGAGCCCGTGTGACTGAGTGTGACCAAAGAGATCTTCAGGAGCCCAGAGACCCCTCAGATGTGCCCATGGAGCCCCTGTGCCTGCAGGTAAGCTCACAGCTTCTGAGCAGCCTGGAAACCCCTGGAATCTGTTCATTCCTGCTCTGCTGAGGATGGATCCTCAACCACTTGGAGGTTCCTTCATGAATTTTAGTTCTCCAGGGACTTGTTCAGTTTGACCTCTTCAGTTCAGAAATTAAGTGACAAAGGTTCATAAATACTTCAAAACACACAAACAAAGGCAAGCCCCTGGGAATAATTTCATTTTAAGTCTTTAATTCTTCTGTGGTTAATTTTACAGATGTCAGAAGTGTATTCAAAGAAAATATACTGTATCATTTTTTTAATGCAGGGGATTTTTTGCCCTATTTAGTTTTGTTTTCCTGTTTATACACTGATATAAGCAATCTCCAGTTGATATTGATCCCCAGCACCTCCTCATGCAGTCTGAACAGATATGAAAATCAAGACCCTTTATGGCTGACAATCAATCACACTCTGTTCCTACCCCCACCCCAACAATTCCCTCATCCAGCCCCTGGGACTCAGAGCAGCCTTGTGCAAATCTGAGCTTCCTCCACTCCAGGCTGTGCCTGCAGCTTTCAGCTCCTTGGAACCAACTCCCACCTGCTTTCCTTGGAGAAGGAGCTGCCTGTGACACAGAGGGATGCTCATTTATTATCAGCCAACAAACCCAAAGGCAGGCACAGCTCCATAAAAAACAGAAGTGCAGCCCAAGGAGTGCTGGGCAATGGAGCCACATCCAGGGGTGTCCCCAGGGCTCAGGACTGGGGCCAGGGCAGTTCAATCTCTTTATTTCTGGTCTGGATGAGGACATGGAGGGCATCCTCAGTCAGTGTCCAGGTGAGCCCAGGCTGGCTGGGAGTGTGGCTCTGCTGCAGGGCAGGGAGCTCTGCAGAGGGATCTGCACAGGCTGGAGCCCTGGGCCCAGGACAATTGGATCAGGTTCACCAAGGTCTGGGTCCTGCCCTGGGCTCACAACCACCCAAATCCCTGGCCGTGCCCTGCCCCTGATCCCCAGAGCCTGGACTGTTTCCTTCATCCCTGCATTGCCAGGGACTTTCTGGGACAAGGGAGCTCTGCTGTGGGGATGGAGGGAGGTGCAAATGCCACCCCTGCAGTGGGCACCACAGCTCATCAGGTTTGTGTCCTTTGGAGGTCAGGAACTGCTGACACTCAGAGGCACAGGAAGGTTTCTCTTCATGGCCAACATTAAAAAAGTAGCAATGATAAAATGTAATGAGCATCAAAATTCTTCCCTCAGCTCTGGGCAATGTCAAAGATGTATCTGATGTGTCCACCATGCACAAGGCATTTCCATACAGAAACAGTTTTAGACAATGACATCAGAAAGGGTGATTCCGTGATAGATGTAAACACAATTAAGATGTTGAATGATGTTGATTGACCAGAGAACAACAGGAGGAGGAAATCTGGGAGCAATGGGAAGACCATAGATGTAGGTGGTCTAGTGAAGAGATGTCCTTAGACATGGCCATTCAAACAGGAGAGGTGGAAAGACCCGAATGAAGAGGGACATGAAATAATAGACAATATAGTGGTAACACAGGTACAGGGGGAGAGCAGTATTTCTTCTCCTGCCATCAGTACACATCCAGGAAATTGCTGCTCTTTCCTGGTGGGAAAAGTTTGACATTTCCTGAAGCAGTAAAATGCCCCAGCTAATGAGATGTGCTCGTGCACCTTGCAAACGTCAGGTCCCCTACAGCCCCAGAGGGTTCCTGTCCCATAAACTTCTGCTCTGGCCCATTCCAAAATTGGGAGCAGCATCATCCTGGGATAATCGGGGAGCTGAGGTTGGAAGGCGCTTCAGCAAATCTGCAGCCCCACCTGTTAGACACTGGGTCAGACCAAGCAGTTCAAGGTTTGATTTGGTCAGAATCAGAAAATCCCAAAGGACAGGGATGGGGCAGCATTTCGGAACCTGTCTGAGCCCATGGGAACAAAGGTTTTTCACATGTCCTGTCTGATCTCCCCTCATTCACCTCCCACCCATTGTGTTTTGTCTCCCCCCAGGCCCCCAGTGAAGAGCCTGGCTCTGTGTTCTCCATCCCCTCCTGGCTGGCACTGCCAGGTTGGGATCAGGAGCCCCTCAACCTTCCCTGCTCCAGGCTGGACAAGCCCAGCTCCCTCAGCCTCTCCTCACAGCCCAAGGGCTCCAGCCCCACCTTGGAGGCCCTTCCCTCGCCCTGCTCCAGCTGCCAGACATCTTTCCTGCCCTGGGGAACCCAAACCAGGCCCCAGTGACCTGGATAATCCACATCCTTGATGTGCTGGGCACACAGCCCTGGCCCCTTGTCCCCGTGTCAGGCTCTGGGGTTGATTTGTGGAACATCCTTGGGGGGGCTGTGGCTCCAGGTGGGGTAGGGGGATACCAGGGGACAGAGGACCCTGCTGGGCATGAACAGCAATGGACTTGTCTGGGGAAACTGTGAGGGGGCCTGGGGCAGAGTGACCAACCCAGTGACCTCACACAGCCCCCCAGTGATGTCACAGAGACACCCTAATGTCAAAGCCTGATCTGTGATGTCACAGAGACAGCCTGTGATGTCGTAGCTGCTCAATGACCTCTCATAACCCACTCTGTCATGCCACAGCTCACTCTGTGATGTCACAGCCCATTCTGTGATGTCGTATCCCACTGTCATGTCACAGCTCACTCTGTGACCTCACGTTGCCAGATGACAAATTGCCCACCCCAGGTGAGCTGACACAATGCTTGTTTTCCAAAACCACTGGCCTCTGGAAACTACACAGTGCCTGTTTAGTTAGAAGGGGAACTGGAAGCTCACCAGCCTCAGTGTCCTGTCAGCTCAGCCAGGCTGACTGGAACATTGAGGTCCACGACCACCATGACCAGAGAGACTCCAGGACAGAAGAACACATGGGTGAAGGGGAGAGGAAATATGTTAATGATTTTGGGGAAATGGTAACCATATCTGTGTTTAGTCCAGGGCAATCAATTAATAAGTTTGCAAAATCCAAAATATAAACAGAAACTTTCCTGTACTCAGCAGGCATGGCTTTGGGAGGAGCTGCCAAGGAAAGCTCTCTCTCCTGCTGTTCATAAACAGAGAAGGGCTGGTGGCAGATGTGGTGGTCAGAGGTGGCCTGGGGTAGAGTGACCTTGAATTATGGAGTTGTAAATATTCTGTGAAAGAATGATGCGCATGAACACAACTTCTAGACTGGAATCATTGAGAGAAGACTTTGGCTTATTCAGGATGCAGATTTGGAGACTAACAAATCAGGTACTGATTTTTTTTCAAGGGAAAAAGCCCTTAAAAACAAAGAGGTCCAGGAAGGATGGACACACTTTAAGAAAGAAATGTTGAAGGCACAGGAGCAGCCTGTCCCAGTGTGCCTAAAAGTGAGCCAGTGTGGAAAATTACTGGCCTGGCTGCCCATGGAGCTATTGTGGAAACTGAGGGGAAAAAAAGAGGGTTCATCACCATTAGACAGAAAATCAGACAATCCAGGAAGAGTTTAAGGATGTTGTTAGGTCACGCAGAAAGAATGTTAGAGGCATGAAAGCTCAATTAAGATTAACTAGGCCACTTTTGTGGAAAATAATAGAAAATGTTTCAATAAATAACTACAGTAATTTAACGATTATAAGCCGCATCATTTTGACTAAAATTTTGGTCCGAACCCAGAAGTGTGGCTTATAATCAGATGCAGCTTATATATGGACAAAGAACAAAAAGTTGCTGTTTTAGTTTAGAGGACAGGTGTCTGCTGAGAAAGGCAGGAGCTTCTCTTTGAAATGGAGAATGTAAACCCCCTCCCTCCAAATTACTATAAATTTGAAATCAAGGGGCTCTCAGGCAAAGATATGGGAATTAGGAATAACAGTTCTTTACTAGGGAAGTTAAAAAAGAAATACAGTACTACAAAGAAACCTGACAAAGTCAGAGTACAACCTGACACCCCATCTGGCAGGGTGTTGGCAGCAGTTCGATTAAATGGTGGCTGTAGTCCTTTTGTAATTACAAATGTGATTCAGTTGAAGCAGCGGTTCTGTAGAAGGTGCAGTTTCCCTCCGGCGGTCCAGTGGTGAGGTGGAGAAATCCAGTTTTCCTCTGGAGTCCAGTGGAGAAAAGGGCTACCTTAGTGTCCCAAAACCTCTGTTTTTATTTTAGTAAGAAATGTTGGGCTCTTCCTCTTGGCAGGAGCAACTTCCAATGAAAATGACTCTCTGGAGGGAGGATGAGTTGTGAAAAGATAAAGAACAATGCCCTGCCTGGTTTCAATGGATGGTCCATCAGCAGAACATCTCCTATGGAGATACGGATCATCGTCCCTACCCTCAACAGATGGTGATACAATAGATACCTTTTCTCACACGCTGTATTGTAACATTCGGCTTATAATCAGGTGCGGCTTATAATCATGCAATTACTGTAAATGGAAAACCGTGGGATAAGGTGACTCTCTGCTCTTTATTGGATGCAGTGGTGAATATAGGAACTAAAGATGAGGAAAAGGCTGAGCAACTTCACCCCACCTTTGCCTCAGTTTTTAACAATAAGAAAGGTTCTCGTCAGGAAAAGAGTTCTCCTGAGCTGGTAGATGGGGGCAGGGGAAAAGAACAGACCCCTCTACGCCAGGAGGAAGCAGCTTGGGATCTGCTGGGCCACTCAGATGCTCACAGGTGTCTCTGGCACCAGATGGGATCCATCCCAGGAAGATGAGGGAGCTGCTGGATGAGCTCCCCAAGCTGCTCTCCATCATTTATCATCAGTCCTGACTCACCAGGGAGGTCCCAGTGGACTGGAGATGCCAATGTGAGCCCATCCCCAAGAAGGGCTGGAAGGAGGATCTGGGGAACTCCAGGCCTGTCAGCCTGACCTGGGTGCCCAGCAAGGTGATGGAACAGATCACCTTGAGTGGCATCATAGGGCACCTACAGGGTGGCAGAGGGATCTGAGCCAGCCAGTGTGGATTTCAATATCAGCATTGTTCATCTGGAGGAGGGCACTGAGTGCCCCATCAGCAAATGTGCAGCTGACACTGCAACTGTCCCCATGTCTCCCTGTCCCAGCTCGCACTGTCCCCTGTGCAGTATCCCTTTCACTGCTGTCACTCCCCTTGCCCCCAGCCCACTCCTGTGTCACCCCACTCCCGTCCTGCTCCCATCCCAGTTTGGATCCCATTCCTGGTCTCATTCCCTGTCCCATATTCTCTGTCTAGTTGCCATTGCCATATTCCCAGTCCCATATTCCCTGTCCTGTTCCCATTCTTGTATTCCCAGTCCCACTCCCATATATCCTTTTCAATATTTCCTGTGCTCTTCCCATATTCCCATTCCCCATCCTGTTCCTGTATTCCCCTTTCCAATCTCAGTAGGATCTTCTTAATCCCCATTCCATATTCTCTCTCCAATTGCTATTTCTATATGCTCTGTCTGGTTCCCATATTCTCATTTCCTATCCCCATTCCGTGTCCCATTCCTGAGAACCACCTCTCCCATCGGGGCCTGAGGGCTCCACAGCTCAGGCTGCCTGTGCCACACGAACCCTTCAGCCCTGCTGCTGCCCTTGGCCAGCTGCACCGAGCACAAGGCTTTGGGCATTGCTCAGAGGCCCCCAGCTGGCCACAGCAGCCCATGCTGCCAGCAGCCCTGGGCCTCAGAGCCCTCCTTCATGCTGGGGCCACGGGCCTGCACCAGGCTCCTGATCCTGCCACAGGAGCAAGGCTGCAGCTCCAGCCTTTGGGCCCAGGGCAGGCCCGGCTGCAGAGCTCACAGCCCCGCGTGGTTTCACTTGAACACTTCTGGGACACTAATCCCCATCCCATATTCTCTCTCTGCTTGCTGCTTCCGAATTCCCTGTCCTCTTCCCATATTCCCAGTACCTGTCCCGTATTCCCAGTCCCATTCTCGTATTGGTCCCAATCCGGAAGTCCCGGTGTCTTTCCCAATTCCCGGTCACGAATGCCCAGTACTTGTCACCATTGCCAGTCCCCTTCCCAGTCTCTGTCCCCATTCCCGGTCCCTGCCCCCATTCCCGGTCCCTGCCCCCATTCCCGGTCCCTGCCCCCATTCCCGGTCCCCATTCCCCATTCCCTGTCCCCATTCCCATTCCCGATCTGTCCCCTCTCACCGGATGCCGCCGCCATCATTCCAGCCCCCCAGCCCTCACGTGACCGAGGTAACCCCGCGCTGCTCCCACCCACCAATGGCAGCGCGCGAACTCTCCTGTATTTGCATAACCACGCCCTTGGGTCTGGCCCCGCCCACCGGCGGCTGTAGCCCCATCCCGGCTCTGTTTCTTCCCAGTGCTCCCAGTAAGAGCAGTACTGGGAGGGAAAGCGCTCCCGATTCCTTCCCGGGACTCTCAGGATCGCTCCTGGTACTCTCACTGTCATTTCCAGTGCTCCCATTATCACTCCCAGTGCCACGTGGAGCACAACCTCTTCGGAACCCCCTAGGGCAGAGCGCGGCTGCCTTCGGGTGTTGGCACCTGCCGGGCTACGAGCTGAGGAGCGGGAGGAAGAGGAGGATTGGGAAGAGAAGGAAGAGAAACAGCAGGAGGGAGAGGAGGGGCAGAGGAGAATGTGAAAAACACGGTTTACTGTTTTGGTAAAACTTAAAAAGGTTTAATAAAAAGACAATAGGAGATATACATAAAGCAAAGGGTTAAAACTGCAAGCCGCCAAGAGTACACCATTGCTTCCAGAACGCCACTTTAAATATGTTTCACAATACATTAATTTGTTGAATATTTATAGTTTCTCATGTTTAATTAAAAGTTCTGGGAACTGTTTAGCATGGCTACTCTTTAGGTCCGCTTTTTTAGAGCATGTGTTTTTCGTGGCTTGTGGTTTTAATCTTTTTCTTATCATTTTTTAATTTGGTTGGTAGTTCTGGCCTTTTGCAGCTGGTGAGTGTTGATAATTGTCATGTCAGCTGCAGGGCACACACGTTCACGGGCTGTTATCTCAACTAGGCAGGTAGTTTCAGCATACTATCTCTAAAAAACTTCTGTCTAACTTTCGCTATTAGAAGAAAAACCTTACATTCATACAGAAAAGCTATTTTAATATTATACATACAGCATGTATCTCAATAGTTGCGCAAAGCCAATAATATGTCATGCACTTATAACAAGAATGAAACGTAAAAGAAAGAAAAGGAGTAGAGGAAGGGGAGGCGCCGCAGAAGGATGCTCTTCCCCCTCCCACCCGCTCAACCACAGCTCCCCTGGCTGCGGCGGCATTGTCCCCCTCCCCCAAAACCCGCAGGTGAGTGAGGAGAGGGAGCTTGCCCCAAATCCATCGGGGTGAATGAGTTTTTTTGTGGGGGCAGAGGATGTTCGGATCTTGCAAGACCCCAGAAATGCCCTGGAGGGATCTTGGCAGGTTCCAGGTGGTGATCACCCAGTGCTGGAGGGGAGGGAGTGATATCAGGTCTGGGCATCCCGGGGAGAGCCAGAGGGAAATGCGGGCGCCCTGGAGCAGGGAGAGCACCCAGGGGCGATCCCAGAGCTGGGGGACCCCCGGCAGCCTGGAGGGGCGTGTGAGGTTGGTGATGAGCGGGCTCTGGCCTCCCTGAGGCTGAAAGGGGCACTGGCTTCTCCAGCTGCCCTCGGGCAGCCCTCTCAGCCCTTGTTTTTCCCCCCAAACCAGGATTTCCCATTCCCAAATCTTGGCCCCATGGAGGAGGAGGAGGCTGTGAAGGAGAGGAAGATGGCCTAGGAGCCCCAGGCAGGGGAGGTGGAAATCACTGCCCATTTCCCCTCTCTCCTCCTCCATCTTCCAGCCCAGCACGGCCCCCGGTTGCAGGACAACTCCGTTGCCAATGCTGTCGTGCAGGGGATGTGCTGGGGCATCTCCTTCCCCTTCCCTTGGTCCATGAGCAGCTTCATGATGGGGAGAAGCCACACAAGTGCTCGAAATGTGGAAAGACCTTCAGGTGGAGATCCCACCTGATCCAACAGAGGACAATCCACATGGGGGAATGGCCCTACGAGTGTGGGCAGTCTAACAGGTGCTTCAGGTGGAGGTCTGACCTGATTGTCCACCAGAGGACCCACACTGGGGAGAGGCCCTATGAGAGTGATAAATGCAGGAAGAGGTTTCAGAGCAGCTCCCATCTCCTCCTGCTCTTTAGCATTCACATGGCTGCCCCAGCTACAGGAAGGGCCTCAAGCAAAACTCCACCCTCATCACCCACTGGCACATCCACATTGAGAAGAGGCCCTCCGAGTGTCCTAAGTATGGGAAGAGGCTCTCACAGAGCTCTACCTTGATCCAAAACCAATGGAGGCACCACTAAAGGAAGCCCTGCGAGTGCCTCAAGTGTGGGGAGAGCTTTGTGCGCTGCTCCAGCTCCATCCCCCGTGGAAGGATGTGTGCTGGATGATCCCCAGTGACCCCTGGTGGGCAGAGCCCTGGTGATCTCTGATGTCGCTGATCCGTGTTGGGAACACAGCTGGCTGGGGGGCTCCACATCCTCCTGGCTCCCTATGGGCACCTGGTCACATCCTCAGGCCAACATCAGAAATCCATTGTGGGAAGCAGATTTGGTTCTTCTGACCCCAGAAAAATCTCACTTTTTTCATCTTCTGTGAGCATCAAGCAACACTGGATAGCCTTGGAGGTCTTCTCCAACATAAGTCCTTTTTAATTCTCTCTTCCACAGACAAATGGGGACAGATTGGGTCAAACCCCACAATTCTGGAGACACTGGGTTGGAAATCCCTCCACAAAAGGTTCTTCCCAGCCAAGCACATGGATGCTCTGCCAGCAGGAACATGTAAATCTTTTTGTTTTGGCCTTGAAATGTCAAGGTTTCTGTTCATCCCTTTGAAAGCCCTGAAATTGCAGTAAGAATAAAGACATTGAACTAAGGTGTGGATTGGGACATTTGGACAGCACTCCCTTGGGTTGGGGCATGTGGATGGACATGGATGGGGACATGGCAGGACATGAATGGAGATATGGGAGGACATGAATGGGGATGTGTAGGGTCATCTAAGCACACAGTCCTGGGTGGGGACATGGATATGAGTAAGGACATGGGGAACATGGATGTGGACATGGCGGGACACAGACTTGAGAGTGACATGAGGGGACTTGGACGTGGATGGGGGCATGAACTTGGATGGCATCAGTGCCGCCACCTGTGCCACCACAGTGCCACCAGCACCTTCATCTTGGTCATGGTGAAGCATTTCCCAGTGGGAGGGGGTTTGGGGCCATCTTGGGATTGACCGTAAGTCTTGTCCACTCTGCAGTGAGGAGTAGCCCTGGCTGGGGAGCCTGGGATGGACAGGGGCAGGAGAGGTTGGACACTGGTCCAGATGGCCACCAGACCCATGGATCCCACTCTGGATGGACGCTGGTCTGGATTGATCCCAGCTGCACACTGGTGTGGACAGCCCTTGGCCCTGCAGACCCCCAACCTGGCCAGCCCCCAGCCCAGATGGGGGTGGTGCAGACCACCAGTCTGGCCACACCCTGGCCCACCCCACTGGCCCACCAACCCATTCCAGTAGCCCCAACCCCAAAAGCCCCCAAAATAAATCCAATATCAGAACATCGGGTCCAGGTGGTCCCTGCAGAGTAAGGGGGAAACTGAGGTGCAACATGGGGGGGTGACTTTGCAGTGATATGAGGGGACTTTGGGACCCACCCTGGAGATTCCAGGATGAGCACCCAGACCCCAAATTGTCACCGCAGTATCTTGGGTCCCCCAGCTGTCACACTGAGGGGACTCCAGGAGCCACCGCGACCCCGCAATCCCTTCAAGGGGTGACCTGCAGTGGTCCCCTGTGGGAGAAGCGACATCTCTCTAGGTTAGTAAATCAGTTAGACTTCAGCACTGTACACTCAGTTAGGGATCTTTACATAAAAACTTTTAGAAAGTGCCTCTGCACACGTAAATCTTCAAAGCAGTGTCACTCTGCCAGGGATTAAATTTGATTTGATTTTAAAATTCTTCGTATTAATATTGCATTTTTTAAACATTTTTGAGGGACCATATTCCCTCTTCTTTTGTTTTTTAACAACAATGTGTCTCTTGTTATTGAAAATGAAGGAAACATAAAAAGCAAAAAAAAACCCCACATGGCAAAACAATAAATTCACACCAAGCAAAAATAAACACATAATTTGTAATACATGAAAGATAGAACAGTAATTTAAAACAATGCATTATCAGTTCCCTAAATACTGTACCATCACCCAGAGTTTGCAGTAACTGGCAAGCTTCCTTTTAGAGTGAGGGCTTGGAGAATCATTCCTGGGTAAGATTTTCCAAGTTCAATCCAAAAAGGGTTCCAGCTATTATAGGTCCAAATTCAGCAACTCAAAATGACTTAAGTATCATTTTGATGCAGAAGAAACCCAGGTTATTGGCATCCCTCCTGACCAGGAAAGGCTGGGATGTGGCCAAGGTCCAGGCCTTAACTGGAAGATTCTCCCTAACATATTCTAAAATCTTCTTGGTAATAGTAGTTAGGAAGTTTTTAGATAGATAAACAAGCATATATTAAAGTCTGTAAAGCAGCTGGCTTTGTAATTTATCTTCCATTAAAGTCAATGGTACCATAGACAAATAGCAAATAATAATGTACAGTAATTTCACGAATACAACCTGCACCATTTTGACTAAAATTTTGCTCCCACACCGGAAATGCGGCTTATACTCAGGAGCGGCTAATATGTGAATAATTTTCTGACATTTACGATCCCAGAAGTGCCAGCCAGGGTGCAGAGTCGAGCACCTGCCAGTAAAAGCCGGCATTTTGCGATTGTTACAAATTGTTACTCTGTTGCACGGCGGGTGGAGCCTGGCTCCCTGCAGGCCGCACGGGGGGCGGGGAGAGAGGCGGGAGAGCTCTCTCCTTCCCTCCTCTGCGGCAACCCGGGGGAGAGACAGGGGGGCCCCGTGCTGCCATCCCCGCGGCCCGGAGGGAAGGTGGAGGCCCCGTGCCACCATCCCCGTGGCTCGGGGAGGAGGCGGTGGCCCCGTGCCGCCATCCCCACGGCTTGGGGAGGAGGCGGGGGCTCCCTGCTGCCATCCCCGCGGCTCGTGGGGTAAGCGGGGGGCTCCTGTCCCCGCCTGCCGCGGCAGGAGCCGGGGGGGCTCCGTCCCTGCCTGCCACCACGGGGCAGCGCTGGGCCAGGGCGAGCGAGCCCAGAGGTGGCGGCCGGCCCCGAGCAGCCCCGCCAAGTGGCCCCACCAAGCTGGACCACCTGACCCCGTCAACAGCCCCGAGCAGGCCGAGCCTGCACAGCCTGAGCCGAGCCAGTAAACCCCGCCATGCCGCAGTTCTGTTACTAATTGGTAACTTTGTTGCACGCGGGTCCTCACTGCGAACGACAGAGCGGCTTACACTCGGGTGTGGCTTATTTATGGACAAAGAACAAAATTTTTACCAACACCCAGAGATGCGGCTTATAGTCCGTGCGGCTTCTATTCGTGAAATTACTGTAATAATGTAATAATAATAATAATAAGTAATGTAATAATATCTTATGGATAATGTCTGTTACAAATTCACATCATGAGATTAACGAAATAATCAGGACTACTAATATTTCAGTAGTAACTGTCTTAAAAAATAGAGGTAATATTTTCTTAGACATTTATCCATACATGACATTAAAGCAAAAATCTAAAAAAGAAAGTACTAAATAGCTTAACTAATCAGTTCTGTCTTATGTTTACAATAAAATAACTCTATCTTGTAGTTTAAATGAACAGATTTTAACAGAAGTTAGCTCCATGCAAACTTCACATTACTCATCTCTATATCATAAGAATTACATCTTTTATTTTAAACAAGCATGTTTTAACAGAACTTAAAACTAATTTCCCTGAAACTTAACCTTACTTAGATATAATAGTACACCTAAGAGAACTCAAAGTTAACATTACTGAATTGATCTTAATAGCACTTAACAGAACTTAAAATAATAGCACTTAAATTTAATTTTGCTTAGTCTAATACTTAACCTTAACAAAAAAAATACTTAACAGTACTTGACCTTAACAGAATCTTAATTCATTTTGATTCTATCATTCCAAGAAAAAAAAGTTACTGAAAATTTGTCATACAGGAGTTAAACATGCAAGTAAACAACTATATTGATATAGCAACAACATGAATTTACTGAAGGAATTCAATTGCTGTAGCTTTTTAAAGAATGCTTGTACGACAGATTTGAGTTTGCCCTAATAAAAGCAATGAAATATAAATACTGAAGGCTGTAACAATTAGAATGAGTTTTACACAAGTAACTTGGTTAGCTCAGTGGATGTGTAAGACTGATCCTTGCACACAAACAGTTACAAAGGTAAGGGTTCAGTTTATTCTAAAGAGTAAGCTACTGTTTACTCTATTTGTGGGTAGCAAGGAAGAATACAGTAATTTCATGACTATAAGGCCCACCCTTTTGACTAAAATTTTCCCCCAAACCCAGAAGTGTGCCTTATAGTCCGATGCACCTTATCTGATGCACAAAGTTCAGAAATTTGCCTAACTGGAAGTGAGAGCTGCGAGCCGCGGGGGGACCCGGCAGGGCCACGGCTCCCAGGTGGAGGCGGGGCAGGGCGGCGGTGGGCACGCCCTGGCCCCGTGGAGGCAGGACGACCCCTCCAGAGGCACACCCCGGCCCCGTGCAGGTGGGACGACACCTCCAGAGGCACACCCCGGCCCCCTGCAGGTGGGAAGGCTTCTCCAGAGGCATGCCCTGGCCCCGTGCAGGCAGGACGGCCCCTCCACAGACATGCCCCATCCCCGTGGAGGCGGGACGACCCCTCCACAGGCATAACCCATCCCCGTGGAGGTGGGACGACCCCTCCAGAGGCACGCCTCAGCCCTGTGCAGGCGGGACGGCCCCTCCAGAGGCACGCCGCGGCCCCGTGGAGGCGGGACGGCTCCTCCACAGGCACACTCTGGCCCAGTGGAGGCAGCACGGAGGGGCGGCGGCCATAGCCTGGTCCCGGAGTGGCGGCACGGAGGGGCGGCGGACATGCCCCAGCCCCGCCGGGTACAGGCAGGCCTGGGGGCCCGCGGCACCACCCCTACCGTGCACAGGTGGGCCCGGGGGCCAATGGCTGACGGGTTGAGGTGGGGCCTCGGCCAGCAACCATGTGGATGGAGGTGGGGGTGGAGTCTCGCTGCAAAAAAAGTGCGCCCTATAGTCCAGTGCACCTTATACGATCTACAAAGTTGCGAATTTTACCGACTCTGCGGGGGGGCAGCTTATAGTCCAGTGCGCCTTATGGTCGTGAAATTACTGTAATTACACTTGAATTACTTAATAGCAGTACTGGAAGTTTCACAATAAAAAACTTGCTAAAACTTTGGAGTACAGTAATTTCACGAATACAAGCCGCAGCAATTTGACAAAAATTTTGGTGGAAACCCGGAAGTGCAGCTAATAGGCGGGGGCGGCTAATCTGTGAATAATTTTCTGACATTTACAACCCCAGACGTGCCAGCCAGGGCACCAAGCCAAGCACCTGCCAGTAAAAGCCGGCATTCCACGATAGTTACAGTGTTACTGTGTTGCCCTGGCTCCCTGCAGGCAGCACGGGGGGCGGGGAGAGAGGCAGGAGAGCTCTCTTCTTCCCTCCTCTGCCGCAGCCCAGGGCAGGACGGGTGGGGGGGCGCGCCGCCATTGCCGCGGTCTGGGGAGGAGGAGGGGGGGGGGCGCGCCACCATTGCCGTGGCTCCGGGAGCCGACGGGAGCCCCGCACAGCCATTGCCGCGGCCCGGGGAGGGGGGGGGAAGTGCGCGCCGCCATTGCCACAGCCCGGGGTGGGGGGCAAAGTGCACGCCGCCATTGCCGCGGCTTGGGGAGCCGACGGGAGCCCCACGCAGCCATTGCCATGGCTTGGGGAGAAGGCGGGGTGCTTTGTCCGCACCCTCCACCGGCGCCACGGGCGTGGGAAAGCTCCGTCCCCGCCCGCCGCCACTGCCGTAGGAGTGGGGGAAGCTCCGTCCCTGCCTGCCACCGCGGGGCAGCGCCGACCCGGGGTGACCGAGCCCAGTGGCAGCGGTGGCCAGCCCCGAGCGGCAGCACCGGGCTGGGCCACCTGGCCCCGTCGGCAGCCCCTAGCGGGCCGAGCCTGCACAGCCTTAGCTCAGCCAGTAAACCCCGCCCTCCCGCAGTTCTGTTACTAATTGCACGCGGGTCCTCGCTGCGAACGACAGAGCGGCTTATATTCGGGTGCGGCTTATTTATGGACAAAAACCGAAATATTTACCAACACCCAGAGATGCGGCTTATACTCAGTGCAGCTTGTATTCGTGAATTTACTGTATTATTCCCAAATACCCAATTGTAGGTTAAAATTCTCCGTTTTTGCTCCCAAATTGGGCTTTTTGGTCCCAAATTTCCCATCTGGGTAACAAAATTTCCATTTTCAGTCCCAAATTCTCCCTTCCGGGACCCAAATTATTCCTTTTTAGCCCCAAATTTCCCATTTTATGTAATAATTCTTGAGTTTGGACCCAAGTTTCCCTTTCTCATCTTAAATTCTCCTTTTTTATTCCCAAATTCTCCTTTCCAGCATCCAAATTCTTATTTTTGGTCCATTTTCTCCCTTTTGGGGCCAAAATTCTCCATTTTTACTCCTAAATACCCCTTTTTGGACTCACATTTCCCATTTTTTGGCCCAAATTGCCCATTTCTGTTTCAAAATCCACTTTTTTAGCTCCTCAATTTCCATTTTCAGTCCCAAATTTCTGGCTTTTACCTCCAAATTCCCTTCTTTGGTTCCAAATTCCAATTTTTTGCCCCAAAATCTCCTATTTGGAACCAAATTTCCATTTTTTAGACCAAATTTCTCCCTTCTTGCACCAAATTCCCCCTCTTGGACACAAATTTCCCCTTTTCACTCCAAAAAATTCCCAATTTTACCTCAAAGTCCTCTTTTTTTGCTCCCAAATTTCTAGTTTTGGATCCAAATCTTCCCATCTGGGCACTAAAATTTCCATTTTTTAATCCCAAATTCTCACTTTTTAGGTCCAAATTCCCCTTTTAATCCCAAATTTCTCTTTTCCAGTCCCAAATTATACTTTCCTGGACCCAAATTCCCTTTTTTTTTTCACAAATTCTCCTTTTTCAGTCCCAAATTTCTCTTTTTTATTCTTTAATTCACAACTCTAGGTCCAAATTCTTCTTTTTTGCTCCCAAATTTTGCTTTTTGGACCCAAATTTCCCATCTGGGTGACAAAATTTCCATTTTTCAGTCCCAAATCCTCCCTTCCAGGACCCAACTTTCTGCTTATGTATTACTAAGCAATAATTCTTGATTTTGGACCCAAATTTCCCTTTCTGTTCTCAAAATCTCATTTTTTATTCCCAAATTCTCCCTTCCAGGACCAAATTCTTATTTTTTGTCCATTTTCTCCCTTTTGGGGCTGAAATTCTCCATTTTTAGCCTCAAATTTACACAGGCCCCCAACATTTATGTGTTCAGAAAAGTGGGATTCTCACATGAGATTCTCACATTTCCCTGCGGGGGTACAGATTCTACACCTGCATCATTGGGATCAGCTGGATGAAGGGGTATGAAATATGGGATCAGTAGATAGACTGGAACAGGATCGTTCCCTTCCGTGATGAGAACCATTCCACACCTGGGCCAGGATCGAGGTGCTGCTGGAGGAGCGGGAGCAGTACTGGTGCTGGGTACAGCATCACTACTGGGGCTTTCAGATAACCCAAAGGTGCTACAGGACAGGTTTGCATCCTGGAGGGAAGCTCGGCAGGAAATCTCAGGGAGACTTCCAAGTATCCCAATGATGGCATTTGAGCAAGAGAGATGGAGCTCCTTCCCAGCCTGCACTGAGTTGCCCAGCATTGCCCACAGCCAGGCACTGGGGACATGTGACACTGAGCCAGCTGTGCCCCCTCCCAGAGCCCCCAGTGCCAGGCAACTGCTCCCAGACCTGTGCTCTACAGAGGGAACTGGGCCCACGGCTGCAGAGCTGCCCCAAGGCAGCTCTGCCTGCACAGGAGGGGCTTTCAGGCCTTGGACCCCCTGCCCTGAGGGCTGCCCCTGCCAGGCTGCTCAGCAGGGACAAGGAGGCAATGAGGCCCCAGCACAGCAAGGCTGACTTGTCCCCTCCTCATGGCTCAGGCCCAGGGCCAGCAGCCATGGCCAAAGTGCTGCAGGAGTTGGCTCTGGCAGGGCCTTGCAGCTGCTGCCCATCCCTGTGCCCTGTGCAGCCCAGGCTGTCCTACGGTGTCCCTGCCCTGCGCCTCTGTCCCTGCAGGCTGTCGTCATCCCCCGGCTGCCCCACCTGTCTGGCCCCTTCCTTTGCTGACAGTTCTGTGTCCTGCCTGCCTCTGGCTGGCCACACAAAGCCTTGGGCTTTGTGGGCTTTGGGCTTCTGGGGAACGTATTACACCACAGTCCTGCCCTGGGACAGAAATTCCATTCTCCTTGTGTCCAGTCTGGACCTCCCCGATGATCTGTGTGGCAATATTTCTTTCTCAGTCTGTTTCATACAATGAAGAAGAGCTCCACCATCTCTGAAACCACCCTTCAAGCCCTCTCAGGCCACTCCTCTTCAGTCCTCAGTCTTCACAGCACTGAGCCCAGGGCCCCCAGTCTCTATGGGTTGTGTTTGATGCCTCCAGGTCTCATCTTGGGAGATTTTTGTGTCCTTTTAAGGTCTTTTCAGATTAAAACATTGTGGTCATGCATAGGCAAGAAAATCATAAAAAGACTGGGCAGGACACTGTTGAAACTCACTGAGGCACAGCCCACTGATGTGGTGATGACTCTCCTGCGTGTGGCCCCATCGTGTGACAGGTATGGGGCCCACCTGCCCAGAGGGCTCAGGGCTCACCAGCCCATTACCCTGTACTGCCTGTTCCAGGTGTCTGACCAACAGAGAGTTCCAGGGCCCACTGCTCCCTTTCCCAGCCCTGGCATGTCAGTCCCCGAGCCTGCTGCCATGCTCCCTCCCTGCCCCTCAGGGCCTGTCCCCCACTGGGCTGGGTTGCCTGGTGAGGGGAAGGAAGCAGAGGCAGAGCTGGCAGCCAGCTCAGGTCCCCACTGCTGCCCAGGCCATGGTGCTGTGTCTGACACTGCCCTGAGACAGAGCTCTGACTCCACAGAGCTGCAATGACCATGTGGAGGACGATCTTGTGCTCGCCCAGGACTGCGAAGCCGGCGTGGCTGAGACTCCTCGATGTGCTGGGGAACTGGCCAGAGCACAGCACGTGCACTTCCGATGGGAACAGAACTGGTGTCTTTGCCCTGGCGGTGAGTTTCTGGAACTGGCCTTTGCTCACCCCAAGGCATCCTCTCCAGCAGCTCTCCACCCTCCTTCCCCCACTGCATCTCCCTGCCTCAGGTGCTGGGCTGAATCCTGGCCTAGGGGCAGCTTCAGGGGCACCAGGCCTGGTGCTCCCCCTGCCTTTCCCCTGGCCTCTCCCTGCCTTGCTCGGGCCCTGCCACACGGACACCTCGGCACTGAGCGCTGCCTCGGGGTGCTTTGTCCTTTGCAGGCAACTGTGGTGATGCAGAAGATCCTCCAGGTGCCCTTTGTCCCACATACAGTGATGATGTTTTTCCCCCGCCTCTTTGTGCACCTGCTCTTGCAAGTGCTTGTCAGCACTCTAGATACACCAGAGGAGATTGATAAATTCTGGAAGGGATGCCAGGAAGAACACGGCTTTGCTGCCAGCCCAAACAGGTTCTCCATGCCAGTCCTTCTGTCCCTGCCATGTCCCCAGGGCAGGAGCCAGTGCTCCCAGCATGACCTGAGCTTTGTTCTCCACACAGGTTTGCAGTGGAGACCCTGAAGTCCCTGCTCTGCCAAATGTGGTACGACAATGTGGTGATGGCAATGGAATGCAAGTGTGGCTGGGACACGCTGCTGTGTCCTGACACCCAGCACCATGCCACAGCTCTGCTGGCCAGGTGAGACACCCCTGCTCTCCAGTGCCTCTGACATTTGTGCTCTGTGCTCAGGGTGCCCCACACAGTCCCTGTGCTCATGGGCTAGAGGGTCTCATCACCAAGGGATGGCCAAGCAGACTGGAAAAGGCTGGGAGAGGAGGGTGTCCACAAGGAGCTGCTTCCCAAATGGTCCAGGCCCCCTTCCAGGATGCTGGGCAAAGACCAGACCTCTTGGGGTCAGTCCTGGGAGAGGTTTGTCGCCCTGGCTCACTGTCTTGGTTACTTTTACTGCTGCCAGGGAGATGTCCTGTGTCTCCCTACACTTGCATTCCTGGATCTTTCACCACCTTCTCCAGCTTCTCAGTACACAGGAGCCACGTTGGGATCTGCCTGCCCTGGCATTCCTATTGGAGGTGAGCCTGATGGCCAGCATGGCCTCACTGTGCTGCCTCCCAGATCTCTGCCCTTTTGTAGCCACAGCTGCCTGGGATGGTGTCCGTGCCATGCGCTGCTGTCTGGGCCCAGCTCTGTGTGGTTCTGGGCTCCTGCTGGCCAGGTCCCCTGTCATTGCCCTGTGCCTTTCAGGTCCTGAAGTACCAGGACTAGAGCAAACGCAGTGGTAAACGTGTCCTACAAATCTTGTCACGGCACCTGTGGAACGAGTGCAGGGAGAGGCGTTACCTGGCGCTCAGGGCTCTTCTTGAGCTCACTGATGATCCCCCCATGGTGAGAAGGGGGCAGTGGCTGAAGCTGCACTGGGGAAAGCTGCCCCTTGGGCTTGTCTGGGCTCCACGTGCTGGGGCAGCTGCTCCCAGCTCTCCTGCCTCCCGGTTCAGCTGCCCAAGTGCTTCAGGACATGCCTTTGGCCTCTGGGGCCTGAGGCAGCAGGATAGCCTTTCACAGGCTTGTGTTCTGCACAGACCAAAATCATGTGGAGCCTGACTGAAAGTCTTGTGGAGCTGCTGCGCGACACAGATGGGGAGATAGTCAGGATGACTATCATAGTACTCAGCTTTATAGTCTTGGAAAATGACACGCTGATACCCAGGCCCATCACTCTGCAGCTGGCTGAGGTGCTCCTGCCACTCTTTGACCACGTAAGGCTCTGTGCCCCAAATCACAGCCACTGGGTGCAGCCCGCACACACTTTGTGCCCTGTGCATTTGCAGGCCAGTACCCAGCTGAGCCCTGGGCAGCCGATGCTGAGATTTTTTTTTTCCTCTTTCATACAGCCCAACAGCCAGGTGCAGCAGGTGTCCATATTACTCTACCAAGCATTGGTTACTCTTCCACTGGAAAAAGTTAAAAAGGCCCTGAAGACACACATGCAGCAGAGCCTGCTCCCACTCTTCATCCACTGCCACAATGAGAATGCACACGTGGCACAGGTGAGGACTCGTGGGTTGCAGGTGTCCCCCCTTGGCAGGGGGCTCGGCTGCCTCCTGCTCTGGTGCCTGGTGGGCTGCAGCCTCCTCCAGGCCTTGGCACAGGGACAGGGTCCTGTGCCCTGGGCTGTGGGGCCATCTCCGCATCTCTGCTGTTCTCCAGGCCTCTCAGGAAACGCTGATTTGTGTGGCCAAGTTCCTGAAGAGAAGGACTCTTAAGCAGCTGGTGAAGAAGGAGCAGCTGTCCAAGTTTGCCGAGTGCCTGGTAAGGATGGCTGGGAAGCGCCAGGCTCAGCCTGGAGAAGCCCTCTGACCGCGGTGCTCACTGTGTGTGCTTGGCAGCTGTGGCCCTGCCCAGTGCTGACCCAGGGGCCGCATAGGCTCTTCCCCAGGCTCCTGTGGGCCAGAACTGGGTGCCCACGGAGCCCCGGCCCCGGGCAGTGCCTCGCAAGGGGGCAGAGCCCGCCCCGACCCTTCCCTGCCGCCGCTCTCTGCAGCTGGCCGAGGACAGGAGCCGAGCGGCCGAGCACCTGCGCCAGGCCCTGCCGTACCTGCGGAGCCCACAGGAGCCCCTGCGAGAGGCGGCCGTCAGGTTCATGGGTGAGCCCGGGCTCCCTCCCCGCCCCGCCGCAGCTCGGCCCCAGCCCCGCCTGCTGCCCCGGCAGCGCCATCCGGGCCCGGGCGTCAGCATGCGACAAGGGTCGGGGCTGAGCCCTGCCGGGCCAGGAGGGCGAGTGGCCACAGGGCTGGCAGCGCTGCTGGCAGGGAGCTGTGCCACTGGGGCCGTGACAGGCTCTGTGTTCACAGGGCTCACCGGGCGGTACCTGAGGGGGAAAAAGGAAAGGCTCCAGGTGCTCAATGAGGGTGAGTGAAGGCTGTCAGCGGGGCCTGGCAGGAGGAGCTACAGTCCCTGCCCCGGCTGCCGAGGGCTCTGTTCCTTCTCCGGATGGGGGGCGGCATGGGCAGAGCACACAGAGATTTCAGGGCTACGTGGGGGATTCGTGGGCAGCAGCCTCGGGCTGATCCCGTTGGTCCCTGCTCCCTACTGGCCATGGCTAGAGTTGTCTGGTATGACCCTGGCACAGGGATCTCAATTGTGTCATCGAAATTGCGGGATCTGACCATAGCTCTGTTCCTCTCTCTTCCAGCCCTTGAAGACATGGAAGGCACCAGCTGTCGTTGGAAGCCTAAAAATTGAATCTTCGTTCATCCTGAGGGCAGTAGAGCAGCTTCCAATCTCCATATTCCAGAGACTGCAAGATCAGCTGCACCGGGCATGGAGGACACGGCCTCATGTTTTGGGCCTCAGCTGGCTGTGCTGCCTGAGATCTGTGGAGGGCTGATCTGGGGGGGAGGGGGTGTCTGCTGGGCCACCTAAGCCAGGGAGATGTTCTTTTTCTTCAAGATTGCTGATTTCTTCTTTTTGTTTTGCCTTAGTATTTAAATAAAGGGTGTGTTAGAATAGACAGACTTCCAGGGTCTTTCTTTTACTGCCAGGGTCTGCAGGCCATCAGGAAAGAGGGGGAGAAGGGTGCTTGTGCTCAGCAAGCTGCCCGCGTGTGCAGTGTTACAGGGAAATTGGACAGAAGCCCCTTGGCCTTTGGTGGTTCTGGTGAAGCCTTTGTGCTGGTGACAGAACAGGTGGGCAGGGGTTGGAGCTGCAGGGATCCCTGCAAGACCGGTGCCTGGAGATGGCCACGACCCCTGTCCCAGCCAGGCAGTGCCATCGGTGTCCTCCTGCCCAGGTGTTGGTGGCTGGATAGCTGAGGGCTCGGTGGTGCTTCTTGCGCTCCTCTGGGATCTGGGATCATCCTGCTGCCAGGCAGGTTGGCTGGGCTGGGGGAGCCCATGAAGAGACAAGGCACTGGGAGGCCTTGAAGGGATGAAAGGCTGTGGAGGCCCTGAAGGGACAAGGCAGAAGGAAGGCATGAGGGAGATGTGTGAAGGAGTGGGTGCCAGGAGGCTACATGGGGACAGGAGGCACCTGAGGGGCCAGGGCAGTGGGAAGCCCTGAGGATCTGAGTGTCAGAGGCCATAGGCAGCCCCTGGGCAGCTGCCTTGTTCCTGACACCCAGCTGCCCTGGCACTTTCCTACAGAAGAAGCAGGGGCTGTTTTGCAGCCACGCCCAAGAGAGACTGGAAGGGTGCCCTCCCTCTGGTCTCACTTGCTCGGCTTTCTGACTAGGTCTGAGGCAGGGGCTGCGATTCCTCACTTGTGGAGACCAGAACCGCATCCAGGATCCCAGCACTGCCTGACAGCGCCCTGGACACTGCCATGGTCAGGTGTCCGAGTCTTGGGCACTGTGCTGCTGCTTCATGTGCCTTTGGCACACCCAAAGCTCTCTGTGAAGCCCTGCCCTCGTTCCAGTGTCTCTGCACAAAACACCGCACGGAAGAGAACGGCAGGAGGGGTCTGTGTGTCCCAGGGCTCCGGATTTGTGCCGCTTGAGCCCCACAGAGATGCAGGCAAAGTGGAGAGGCCAAACTGTTTATTGATGGAAGGAAAAACAAAGGGATGAGCTGGAGGGCAAAAAAAGGGATGGCCATAGTCTCTGGGCTGGAGGGAGGGAGGGGTCAAAAGAGACAGAGTAAGGTGGAAGAGAAAAAACGGATAGGCACAATCTGGGGAATGGAAGGAGGGAGAAGTCAAAAGAGAGGAGTAGTGAAGAAGAAAGGATGGGCAGTGTCTGAAGGCTGGAGGGAGAGAGCTGTCTACAAGCAGGGAGAGGGCTGAAGCCATGTGAGCTTCCACAGGCTCAGCTGTGCCTGCAGCTCCAGCTGGTCTCTTCTGGTCTCAAGTCACCTCATCTTCCACGGCACCTGGAGCTCTTAATGGGATGCTGGTTCTTCTGAGCCTGCAGATGAGCATGGCTCTGC
Organism: Catharus ustulatus; assembly: GCF_009819885.2. NCBI lineage: Eukaryota > Metazoa > Chordata > Aves > Passeriformes > Turdidae > Catharus > Catharus ustulatus. Next base: position 208,835 of record NW_024879539.1, read on the forward strand.
AGCTCTTTCAGTGAATAGCTGTTGAACAACTGTGCTTGTCCTGGGAAGGGCTGTCATCTCTCCTCAGAGCTTGAATGGCTGGGAGACAGAGAAACCGAGCCACGATCAGAGCCCAAATCTGTGGGAATCCAAGGAGACCTTCCTGCCAGGGCCATCCCAGCCAGCTCTTGCCATGGCCACAAGAGAGGAAGGGCCAACGGGATCAGCTGCAAGGTGCTGGCCATGAATCGCCCACACATGAGTCCCTGAAATCTGTGTGTGCTCTGCCCACACCACCCTTTGTCCACACAGGGAGTGAAGCCATCCACAGCCAGGGCAGGGATTGCAGGGATGGGATGGGATGGGATGGGATGGGATGGGATGGGATGGGATGGGATGGGATGGGATGGGATGGGATGGGATGGGATGGGATGGGATGGGATGGGATGGGATGGGATGGGATGGGGCCAAGCTGGCGGCAGCTATCAGCCCTGTGCCCAGCTCTGCCACTCACCATCCTCCATTGGCTGGAACTGGTCTAGCTCTTCAGGGTGTTGTGCTGGAGAAACTCCAGGGCCTTTCTTTTCTTTTCCCCTGAACACTTTGAGCAGGCCGAGAAATCTGCCCATCATGTCACAGTTTGGCCTCAAGGGCACCTTAAAGAGAGATGCCTTAGAAAAGCTGTGGGGCAACAAGCCGTGCAGTTGTGCCTTGAAGGCACCCATGACAGAGAAGCCTCAGGAAAGCTGCAGGACAGCAAGTCCAGCACTCTGGTCTTGAGGGCTCCTGCCACAGGGACAGGACACTCCTCATAAATTATTCAGGCAGGCAAGTCCCATGGTCTGGCCATGAGTGCACATGCAAAAGAAAAGCCTTGGGAACACCATGGGCCACCAAGTCCAAAGACCAAACCTGTTGGAGATCATGGACTAAAACTGAAATTCACTCATAAACCATTAAATTCATATTGCATTTCAGTGTCCTCTTCATTGATTATACTGTCCCTGCCTTCGATGTTATCAGCCATGTAACAGTAATAGGAACCACAACTAATTATATCAGAGTCAGGGATTGCTGGCTTAGCAGAGAGGTGCAACAGTGGAACCTTCCCTTAACAGGGGCACCATCAAGCAATTGGTCACATTTGAACCCCTAGAGCTTACACCACGCTAGTGCTCAATGCAGACAGGCAGGATCTTCCTTGGGAAATCCCTTTTCCAATTCCTACCTATCAACAAGTCACTCACATACACAGGGCTGAACAGCTCTGGAGCAAATCTCAGCAACTTTTCTGGTAACACAACTGGGTGGGTCAGCGTCACTCAGCCCACGTGGGCAAACTGTCTTCTTGATAGACATAGCAGGAACGAGTCCGTGAGCATTAACACCAGCTGCCACTTTCCTGATGCATATTGGTGCCTTTGTGGGAATGGAATAGGATGAAAACAATTACCAGGTAACTGGACTGGCCAATGTACCATGGGATACCTTCTCCCTCAGTTGCAGGTTACAAATCAAACTAATGAAATTGCAGGTGGTGTTCAAGAACTATGGAAGAACAGACTACAGCAGCACCCAATAACCCACTGGTGTGATACAGCACCAGGCTTCACAGATTTGTTAGGGCGTTCCTCCCAAATTTAGAAATTGCACAACTGGAAAAGGCCATTTCAAGCATCTCAGCCAAAATAGAACTGATTGCTAATTCAACAGCAGATACCTTAAGAAGACTACAAACTTAAATAAACTCACTAAAAGAAGTAGTCTTTCAAAACCTCATGGTTTTAGATATGGTAACAGCCAAATGGGAGGAGTTTGTATTCTAATTTATACCAGTTGTTGCACTTCTATAGATCAGTCAGGGCAAACAGCAGAGGATATCCATAGCATTTGGCAACATGCAAAAGTACTCCTGAAGTGACCAAAGACATTGCATCTTGGAGTAAACATTTGTGGGCATTTCTAACATCTTGGCTACCTAATCTGAAATTCTGTAGGAATTTTAGGAATTGGAATACCAATCTCAGGAACCTGCATGACAAGCAAATGTTCTGTATGGTATTGTAAACACACTGCAACCATCATGAATGGGAACAAAATAAAATGAGATAAAGGATTGAAGCAGGTATTTTGAGGCCACACTAAGACTGTAGTTGCAAAATAAATTGCAAAGGATAAAAGAAAGGGCAGAATTGATGCCTAGGCAATGAGATAATGATTGAGCTCCACAAAGCTGTACCTGTGCAGAAAGAAGGAGTTATGTTGTAATAAGGCATGTGAAAGAAGCAGTTTTTGAAAATCAGCAAATTGAGCAGAACAAGCTAACTGCAAAAGCTAACCACTGGCTATTTGAGCAGAACAATCCTAGAGAGCCTGCCCAGGAAGCAGGGGTGGAAAGCTCAAGCCTGAGGAAGACTTCTGAGCCTTCATCCAAAATGACCAGCCCCTGAGCCTCATGAGGACCTGGTGCAGAAATCACGCATGTGTTACAAGGGCTCAGGTCCCCGCTGCTGCTCAGGCCACGGTGCTGTGTCTGAGACCGCCCTGAGACAGAGCTCTGACCCCACAGAGCTGCAATGACCATGTGGACAACCATCATGTCCTCGAGCAGGACTGTGGAGGCAGTGATGCAGATACTCCTGGATGTGCTGGCAGACTGGCCTGGGCACAGCACATGCACCTCTGATGGGGACACAACGGGTGTCTTTCCCCTGGCTGTGAGTTTCTGGAACCCTCCTTCCCCCACTGCATCTCCCAGCCTCAGGTGCTGGGCTGAATCCTGGCCTAGGGGCAGCTTCAGGGGCACCAGGCCCGGTGCTCCCCCTGCCTTTCCCCTGGCCTCTCCCTGCCTTGCTCGGGCCCTGCTGCACGGACACCTTGGCACTGAGCGCTGTCTCAGGGTGCTTTGTCCTTTGCAGGCAACTGTGGTGATGTGGAAGATCCTCCAGGTGCCCTGCTGGCCACATATCATGGTGATGTATTTCCCCTGCCTCTTTGTGCACCTGCTCTTCCAAGTGTTCTTCAGCACTCTGGATACGCCAGAGGAGGTCGAGATCTTGTGGAAGGGATGCCAAGAAGAACACAGCCTCGCCACCAACCCCAACAGGTTCTCCATGCCAGTCCTTCTGTCCCTGCCATGTCCCCAGGGCAGGAGCCAGTGCTGCCAGCGTGACCTGAGCTTTGCTCTGCACACAGGTTGGCAGTGTGGACCCTGAAGTCGCTGCTCGTCTTTCTCCAGTGTGAGGATGTGGTGATGGCCATGGAGCGCAAGCGTGGCTGGGACACGCTGCTCTGTGTTGACACCCACCACTATGCTGTGGGTTTGCTGGCCAGGTGAGATCCCTGCTCTCCACTGCACCCAGCATTTGTGCTCTGTGCCCGGGGAGCCCCACACAGTGCCCCACACAGTGCCTGTGGTCCTGGGCCAGAGATCCTTGTCCCAAGGAATGGCCAAGCAGACTGGAAAATGCTGGGAGAGGAGGTGCCCACAAGAAGCTGCCTCCCAATAAGCCCACATTCCCTTGCAGGATGGTGGGGGAAGACCAGAACTATGTGAGTCAGTTGTGGGAGAGATTTTTTCTCCTCACTCAGGCTTTGGTCCTATTTTCCTTCCTTTCAGAGCAATGTGCTGTTCATCCATACCCTTGTGTTCTGGGATTGCATTGTACCTTCCCAGGCTGTCTCAGCATGGAGATGCCATTCTGGGATTTCCCTGCCCTCCATTCCTTGTGGAGGTGAGCCTGATGGCCAGTGCTGTCTCGCTGAGCTGCCTCCCAGCTCTCTGCGCGGTGCCCGTGCCCTGTGCTGCTGTCTGGGCCCAGCCCTGTGCGGTGCCAGGCTCTTGTGGGCTCGGTCCCCTGTCCCTGCCCTGTGTCTTTCAGGTCCTGCAGTGCTCGAATGTGACTGAATACGGGCCAAGCCTCCTGGAAATCATGACAAAGAACCTGCAGAGCGAGTGCAGGGAGAGGCATCACCTGGCCCTCAGAGACCTCATGGCGCTTGGCCCCACGAATCCCCCATGGTGAGAAGGGAGCAGCTGCTGAAGCCCTGCCAGCAGCGTCAGGCTGGGGAATGCAGTCCCTTGGGCATGGCTGGGCTTCGGGTGCTGGGGCAGCTGCTCCCAGCTCTCCTGCCTCCCAGTTCAGCTGCCTTTGGCCTCTAGGCCCTGCAGCAGCAGGGTAGCCTTCCACAGAACTGTGTTCCATACAGGCAAAAAAAATGTGGAGCCTGACGGAAAGTCTTGTGGAGCTCCTGCAGGACAATAATAGCTTTGTGGTCAGGATGTACTTTTATGTTTCTTCCTGTATAATGGTGCCCCTAACACAGCCCCATCGCCCTGCAGCTGGCTGAGGCCCTCCTGCCACTCTTTGACAGCATGAGGCTCTGTGCCCCAGGCCACGGCACCGGGATCAACACGGACATTTTGTGCCATGGGAATTTCACCACTGGTGCCCAGGTGTGCCTGAAGGAACCAATGCTTAGGTCTTTCTTCCTTCCTTTCACACAGGATGATAGCCAGGGGCAGCTGTGTTCAAAGATTGCCTTTCAAGAGTTGATGGATTTATTAATGGAAAAGGAAAGAAAGCCTGAAGCCACACGTGCAGCACAGTCTGCTCCCACTCTTCATCCACTGCCACGATGAGAATCCACGTGTGGCAGAGGTGAGGACTCGTGGGCTGCGGGTGTCCCCCTGCCTTAACTGACTAGCAAGTAATAGTGTGAATGTTGCCATCAAATTCTGCACAGCTTTGCTTAATATTCAATCTGTTTCTTCCTGATAAACTTGCCTGTGAATTTTTAAGCAATCTCAAACACTTTTTTTGTACATTGGAAAGCAGAAGAGACATTCCAAAGTGACAAGTTTAATTGTGCATTTTATTACTCTTCTATTTATTTCACTCTAACAAGCCAAGCCAAGGATTTCTTGAAGGCAGAATGTGTGTGGGATGAACTAGGGTATTATCCCACAGCTCTGAGCTGAAGGCCACCCAGGAGTAGAAATAGATTTGAGGAACCCTTGTCACTTGTTGGCCTCACAGTCCACTCATCCTTCTACAAACAAGTTACAAAAAACTGTTGGACTGCTGCCCTGGGAAAATAGACATACAAATGTCTTTTCCAAAGCAGTGCATCTTTTCCCATGATCTATCTTACTATGAAATTGTGATTGGACACATCTGTGAGCCAGATCTGCATGAGACTGCAAAGGAGCAAAGCTTTGGGATTTGGGCACACTTCTCTTTGTTTCCTTGCTCAGGCCTTTTGTGAGCACAGAACACATCCAGGTGGAAAACTTATGACTCCACTGGATCTCTTGGGTCCACTGTCCCCCAAACATGTCAATAGGTGGCCCCATGATACTGCCAAGTCACAAACAGCAGGACAAATGACACAAAGAAAACATGGTAAAGGAGGAAGAGGAGAGGCCCAGCGAGGAAAGGATATGGTGAGACACTGGCACACCGAGTGAGCTGCACTCCCATAACCACAGCACATCTCCTCCAGACTAGCAGGTCCTTGCCTCGGATTCTCTGCTGGTATTTGTAAATATTTAGTTTATTTAAAATTAAGAAAGCATGCAGAACATATCATCAAAATAAAATATACAGTAATTTCACGAATACAAGCCGCACCAATTTGACTAAGATTTTGCTCCTAAACCGGAAACGCGGCTAATACTCAGGAGTGGCTAATATGTGAATAATTTTCTGACATTTACAACCTCAGAACTGCCAGCCAGAGTGCCGAGCTGAGCTGCTGCAAAGTCGGCATTTTGCGATTGTTACAAATTGCTACTCTGTTGCACCGTGGGTGGAGCCTGGCTGCCTGCAGGCAGCACGGGGGGCGGGGAAAGAGGCGGGAGAGTCCCTCCTTCCCTCCTCTACCACAGCCCAGGGGAGAGACGGGGGGGACCCGGGCCGCCATTGCCGCGGCTCGGGGAGGCGGTGGGGGGCTCCGTCCCTGCCTGCCACCACGGGGCAGCACCGGGCCGTGGTGACCGAGCCCAGTGGCAGCGGCAGCTGGCCCCCTGTGGCCCTACCAAGCAGCAGCGCCGGGCTGGGCTACCTGACCCCATCAACAGCCCCTAGCGGGCCGAGCCTGCACAGCCTTAGCTGAGCCAGTAAACCCCGCCCTGCTGCGGTTCTGTTAGTATTTGGCAACTTTGTTGCACGCGGGACAGAGCGGCTTATATTCAGGTGCGGCTTATTTATGGACAAAAAACGAAATATTTGCCAACACCCAGAGATGCGGCTTATACTCAGTGCGGCTTGTATTCGTGAATTTACTGTATACAGTTTTTAAAAAATCAGAATGTTAAAAATATAGTGAAAACCAACTTACTCAAACCTACAACTAAATATCAGAACATATGTACAAATGTCACTATAAATTCTAAAGCATAAATCCTATTCCTCTATCACTCTTCAGGCAGGCAGCAGCTCCTTCCTGAGCTTGGAGGAAAGAGCTCTTCTGGACAGGAGGCAAGGACTTTGTGGGTAAGAGCAGATAGGAAGTGTCCAGAGAAAACTTCTTGGCAAGAGAGTAGCCAGTCAGGTCTGCAAAACGGAAGGAGAAGTGTAACAGAGGCTACAGGGGAACAGAAGGGGAACTGCTGAGGGATAGAGACCATATCCCAGATTTGCCTCTTCTGTCTTCCTGCTCACTTCTCTGCGAGTGTGGCGACATTCCCACCTGTAATCTACATGTTTGGCAGCAATAGGTTCTGGAGTTCCACTGCCCCCACCGGCCTTTTGGATGGTATGGGAATGACTTTAGATCACTAGTCTCTCCCTGACCCTTTGGCACCTCACAGCCACTGCTCATCTCCAGTCAAGTCCCCACAAAGCCATTCCGCAGCATGGCAAAACCTGCTTTTCTCAAGCCCCTCATTTCTTCTGCTGCTGCCCTTCCCTCTTACAGTTCTCCTTTCAGCCCAGAAGCTGCTGAGCTCTCGGGATGCTCGGTGCTCTCCAGCTCCCACACCTCCATCATCTCAGGCTCACCGGAATTTAGGAAGTTCAGCACAGTTCCCTGCCCTGTTGCTCTCTGGAAGCTCTCTGGCTGCCCAAGCTGCTCCAGAGCCCCCATGCCATGGCCAGGAAGGGGAGTGGAGGCAGCAGGGGCAGATGCACCCCCTTCCTTAGTATCCCATCATTTCTGGCACAGCTAAAGAGCCAATTCAGGACCTGTTCAAACTCCACTGAAAGGACAAGATCCTGTCAGGGGTACCTTGAGCCCTTTGTCAGCAAGGCTGAAACCAAGTTCACAAGCCTTTGATGGGACATTCTGTTTACCAAAGCTGTTGTTATCTGCCTCCTCTGCACCCCACAGCAAACCCAAAACAACTGCAGCTGCTGGCCCTGCTGCAAAGGCAATCGTGTGGCTGGGCTCTGGGCTGCTCTCCCCATGGCCACCTCCCATCCCTTCCCTCTGCCTCAAAGCCATGCCAGAGCACACAGCTGCCCAGAAGCTGAGGAACTCTAGAAACAGCATCACAGACAACTGTGCAGAAGGCCATGGCTGTATAACTCCAGAACTGAGACAACCTGGAACTGACTTTGCAGGACTGCCTGTTCCAGAAAACACCTTTTTCCATCCCAACCAGACAGAGTTGACAGAAATCACTATCAAGTCATAGACAAGGTTCATGGATAGCCATAGGTTACTAAATGTAGCAGGATTGATTGATTGAATTGGACAACTTTAGCTGCACTGACTGCTTCTTGGGGTTTCTCAGCCATAAAGGCAGAGCAGAAGCCACGACAGAGCCCAGAAACCATTCAGAGACCTCTCCTGCTATTGATACACACCGTGTGTGAAGTGTGCACTACACACCCATTGCAAAGACAGCATGAAGCGCAGTGTCCAGCTGAGCTCTTCCTTGCCTCAGCTGCTTCCATGGGCTTACACCGCAGGAAAGGCCTCTGAGCTCTGCCTACAGCACATAAACTGAAAATGTACTGCACAGGACTTAGCTTGGTCTCCTTATGTCCTTTTCCCTCTGAACTCAGCTCCCTGTTATTTCTTATGTCCTCATCATAGCCAGTGCCATTTTTCCCATTCTCCTGTTCTCCTCTGTATATTATGCTTAGATTGGTAAAAGGAAAGCTCGTCCCAGTTGGAGGCAACGGCTTGGAGGGAAGGAGTGTGGAAGGATTTGACAGGAAAAGCCTCTTGGCAAGAGGGTAGCCAGTCAGGCCTGTGAAGTGGAGACAAAAAATGTAACAAAGATTACAATGCAAACCTAAAGCATCTAAAGCTCCGTGTTTCATGGTCACATTTCCTGGAAACTTCTAAATAGCTGCACAGAGAAACATGCTCCTGCCAGCAGCCCCTTGAGGCAGCCCAGGGGCACACCTTGACCCCCTTGCACAGAGCTCCCAGGGAACACCCTGGCCTCTGGGCTGCCCTGGGACAGCAGGGAGCCCAGAGCCCTGTGCTTTCAGCAATGGCTCAGCTGCACATGCAGCCTCCTGCTCCTCTCCCTGCCCCACAGCTCAGCAGCCCTACAGCTTCACGGGGCACTGGCAGCAGCACAGCTCATGGCAGGGGGCACCTGCAGGGCACAACTGTTCCCTGCCAATGTGCACAGGCTCTCCAGGCTGCCACAAGACTCTTCCTCCTGCCAGGCAGGAGCCCAGCTCCCTCATTCCCTCTGTGTGAGGCTGAACCATGCTCACAAGGGAACAAGTGAGTTAGGTGAACTCCCTCCTTTATCCCACCATCAACACATCTAATGGTTGAGGCACTAGAGGGATTTTTGAATTTTTGAGAAAATTTCTTTGGTTTCATTTTTCATGGAATTAGCCTGTTCATAATTCCTCTGAACACCATTGAGTTAGGAAGTCTGAAGGGAAAGGTGGAAGTCTCCAATGACAAGAGGGGAGAAACGATTCCTTCTTGACATTGGCCTTCTGTGCATACCCAGGAAAGACCCACACCGCTGTGACTGTGTTTTCTGCAAACTACAAAGAGCTCTCAGCAAGCAGGCAGGCCTTGCTGGTGTTCTTATAGCACTGTGATATCATCCTCAGTGTTGGAATCAATCACCAAGCAGAGGAAGAACAGGAAATTTTTCTGTACTGAGACCCAACATTGAGGGCAAAGAAAGAAACAGGACTTGCATCTCAAGACTATGTCCGATTTGTGGTCAGCTGTGGCCACTGTCCCTGACCTGGCTGACACTATGAGTGATTTGGCTACTGTCAAACAGGAGGAAGCAGAGTAAACTAATGACAGAACCTTGTGATGCCATGGGTGTCCTCGCCAGATCACCTGTAGCTGTCAGCCACCAACTCTGACACAGAGCCTGAGATGACCACCATGGAACAGTTTTCCCTGAAAGCTGGTGAGAATTTTTTCCATTTGGCTCAGGCCTTTCAGCTCCTTTCTATCCTTTCTTTTCCTTCTGTGCTCTTTCCTTTTCCAGTAAAATCCATGTTTCATCCCATGCTTCTGTCTGACCCCTGATTTCTGTTGGCCGATAATCTGTCGGGAGAAAATTGATCATCCAAATGTTCCACCTTAGCTCTGCTTCATTGCTTCAGGGGTTTATTCCCTACATTTTATTGCAGAGACACTGCAAAACCCAACAGTAAGAACAATTTGCCTTGAAACTTTTCTGAACTTGGCAGTTCCTGACAATTCAGAATTTTCTTAATGGAAATAGCACGGGGCAGGTCCTTCTGAAATACCCTCCAACAGAGCAGTTAAAACTAATCATGCTTGGTTTGGCAGAACTAAGCTTGAATTAGGGGGCAGTGGGTCTGATCCCTTTTTCTTCATCAGGAAGATTATATCTTCATGTCTCATCTCTCCTATCTATTCAAAGAAGCTTTGCACTCTGCATTAGATGCCCCCTGTGTTCCCAGGGCCAATATGATCAGTGTATCTGTAGGGTGTAAATTGGTGTCCTAGTTTAGGGCAAATTTAAAAAAAAACAAACAAACCAACCCCCCAAGACTCCTCCCCCACCACTGGGTTCGGGAAAGGACTTCCTCAGAGGAATAAAAGTGGAAAAAACCTGTTTATTAATTAAACAAAACACTCCCAACACGAGAGAGGTAAATTAACAACCCCTGATGACAAACAAAAACTTTTTCACCGGTGTAGGAGGGTGACAAGCTCAGGAAAGTCTCTCCTGTAGGTAGCGTTAGTTTCCGGGCAGGATGACTGCTGCAGGTCTCAGCTTTGCAGGGTTCCCGGTGTCCCTCGGTGATCCAAGTCCGGTCCAAACAGGTTTAAAGAGTATACAGAAAAGAAAAGGGAAAAGAACAAAGAACAGTCCACAGAAAGAGATTGGACTGCCTAACTAATAAGCAAAAACAAACTAAAGCTAGCAGAAGCAAGCGGCATGCGGCGGCAGCAAAGCAGCAAAGCAGCAAAAGCCGAGCCAGCAGAGCTAGCGTCCCAAGCACAGACATGGGGGAGGGGAGCCAACTGATAAGTAGACTAAACAAACTTTTGCTTAAACAGGACACACGACTGGGGATACAGGCCACCATAACGTCACCCCAGGACATTCCACCCCTTATCTCCATATCGTGAGTCCACTACTAAACACCATGTAAAACTTCATCAATTAAATACTTCCATCTCATGCCTGTGTGATCTAGTATTTTGTGTCACCCCACAACCAGATCTCCCTGAGGTACACACCGTGTTGTTCCATCTCTCTGCATTACCCACCACGTACAACCTGGTCCTTGAGCAAAAACAATCCCACGAATGGGTTTGTCTGTACTCGAGGCAGAATTTATCCATACTGTCTTTCCTAACAAACCTCTGACATGGGCCACTGGGACTTTATCTCCCTCTATTATATGAAGGGACTCAGACTGGGCAGGACCTGCTCGGTTAGTGGAGCCTCGAGTGTTAACTAACCAGGTGGCCTTTGCTAAATGTTGCTCCCAGTTTTTAAAAGAGCCCCCACCCAATGCTTTCAAAGTAGTTTTTAACAATCCATTGTACCTCTCCACTTTACCTGCAGCTGGTGCATGGTAAGGGATGTGGTACACCCACTCGATGCCATGTTCCCTAGCCCAGCTGTTTATGAGGCTGTTCTTGAAATGAGTCCCATTGTCAGACTCAATTCTCTCAGGGGTACCATGCCTCCAAAGGACCTGTTTCTCAAGGCCCAGGATGGTGTTCCGAGTAGTGGCGTGGGGCACAGGGTAGGTCTCCAACCATCCCGTGGTGGCTTCCACCATGGTCAGCACGTAGCGCTTACCTTGGCGGGTTTGAGGCAGTGTGATGTAGTCAATCTGCCAGGCCTCCCCATACTTGTACTTGGACCAACGCCCCCCATACCAGAGGGGCTTCACCCGCTTGGCCTGTTTGATGGCAGCGCACGTATCACAGTCATGGATAACCTGAGAGATACTGTCCATGGTTAGATCCACCCCTCGGTCTCGTGCCCACTTACAGGTGGCATCTCTACCCTGGTGGCCTGAGGCATCACGGGCCCATCGTGCCAAGAACAATTCTCCCTTGTGGTCCCAATCAAGGTCTATCTTTGACACCCCTATCTTTGCAGCCTGATCTACCTTCTGATTGTTTTGCTGCTCTTCATTAGCTCTACTTCTGGGGACATGGGCATCTACATGGCGAACCTTCACAGGTAGTTTCTCTAACCGGGTAGCGATGTCTTTCCATTCTTCAGCAGCCCAAATTGGTTTTCCTCTACGCTGCCAGTTCGCCTCTTTCCATCTCTCCAGCCATCCCCACAAAGCATTGGCTACCATCCAGGAATCAGTGTACAGATAAAGCTTTGGCCACTTCTCTCTTTCTGCAATGTCTAGGGCAAGCTGAATGGCTTTGAGTTCAGCAAATTGACTTGATCCACCCTCTCCTTCAGTGGCCTCTGCGACCCGTCGTGTGGGGCTCCATACGGCTGCTTTCCACCTCCGATTCATCCCTACGATGCGACAGGAACCGTCGGTGAATAAAGCGTAACGGGTTTCCTCTGCCGGCAGTTGGTTGTATGGCGGAGCTTCTTCAGCCCGTGTCACTGGTTCTTGTTCCTCATCTGTGACACCAAAACTTTCACCTTCGGGCCAATTTGTAATTACTTCCAAAATCCCAGGGCGATTCAGTTTTCCAATCCGGGCGCGCTGTGTGATAAGGGCAATCCACTTGCTCCATGTAGCACTGGTGGCATGGTGGGTGGAGGGAACCTTTCCTCCGAACATCCACCCCAGCACTGGTAGTCGGGGTGCCAGGAGGAGTTGTGTTTCTGTGCCGATCACCTCTGAGGCAGCTTGGACTCCTTCATAGGCGGCCAAGATTTCCTTCTCTGTTGGGGTGTAGTTACCTTCCGACCCCCGGTAGCTCCGACTCCAGAATCCCAGAGGTCGGCCTCGAGTCTCATCGGGCGCTTTCTGCCACAGGCTCCAGGACAAACCATGGCTCCCAGCTGCAGAGTAGAGCACATTCTTTACATCTGGTCCTGTCCTGACTGGGCCAAGGGCTACGGCATGAGCAATTTCTTGCTTTATCTGGGCAAAAGCTTGTTGCTGCTCAGGGCCCCAATGGAAATCATTCTTCTTGCGGGTAACCATGTAAAGAGGACGCACAATCTGACTGTACTCAGGAATGTGCATCCTCCAAAAACCTATAGCACCTAAGAAAGCTTGTATCTCCTTCTTATTGGTTGGTGGGGACATAGCTGTGATTTTGTCGATGATATCAGTAGGAATCTGACGCCGCCCATCTTGCCACTTCACTCCCAGGAGCTGGATCTCCCGAGCAGGTCCCTTAACTTTACTCTTCTTGATGGCAAAGCCGGCTTCCAGGAGGATTCGGATGATTTTCTCTCCTTTCTCAAACACTTCTGCTGCTGTGCTCCCCCACACAATGATGTCATCAATATATTGTAGATGTTCTGGAGCCTCACCCTTCTCTAGTGCAGCCTGGATCAGTCCATGGCAGATGGTAGGACTGTGCTTCCACCCCTGGGGCAGACGATTCCAGGTGTACTGCACACCCCTCCATGTAAAGGCAAACTGAGGCCTGCACTCTGCTGCCAGGGGAATGGAGAAAAATGCATTGGCAATATCAATAGTGGCGTACCACTTTGCTGCCTTGGATTCCAGCTCGTACTGCAGTTCCAGCATGTCCGGCACAGCAGCACTAAGTGGTGGAGTCACTTCATTCAACGCTCGATAATCTACTGTTAATCTCCATTCCCCTTCAGATTTACGCACAGGCCAGATGGGGCTATTGAAGGGTGAGTGGGTTTTGCTGACCACCCCTTGGCTCTCCAGCTCTCGGATCATCTTATGGATGGGAACTACAGCATCTCGAGTTGTTCTATATTGTCAGCGATGCACTGTGGAAGTGGCAATTGGTACCTTTTGCTCTTCTCCCTTCAGAAGTCCTACTGTAGTTGGGTTCTCAGACAGTCCAGGTAAGGTGTTCAATTGCTGGATGCCCTCTGTCATCACAGCTGCTATCCCAAATGCCCACCTGAATCCTTTTGGGTCTTTAAAATACCCCCTTCTGAGGTAATCTATGCCTAAAATACATGGGGCCTCTGGGCCAGTCACAATAGGGTGTTTTTTCCATTCCTTTCCAGTCAGACTCACTTCAGCTTCCACCAAAGTAAAGTCCTGTGATCCACCTGTCACGTCAGCAATAGAGACAGATTCTGCCCCCACATATCTTGATGGGACTAATGTGCATTGTGCACCAGTATCAACTAAAGCTTTATACCTTTGTGGTTCCGATGTGCCAGGCCAACGGATCCACACAGTCCAGAAAACACGATTTTCCCTCGCCTCACCCTGGCTAGAGGCAGGGCCCCTCTAAGCCTGTTTATCCTTCTTCCCTTGGGCACATGTTTTGGAGGTTCCTTCAAGGGGATCGGACATGTCATCATCATCATCATACTTGGCAATTTGGCTAAAGGCAACTGGAGCTGCTCTCCTTTTGGTGGAACTTCCTCTTTGAGTCTTGCCTTCCTTCAATTCATGCACTCGTTGTGCCAGAGCAGCAGTAGATTTTCCATCCCATCTCCTCATGTTTTCTCCACAATCACGCAGGAAGAACCACAGCTCAGCCCGTGGGGTGTACCTTCTCTCCCCATCAGGGGAACGTCTGCGTTGGATACCAGGGCCTCTAATTGGTGCAGCCGAGATTTGGAGAAGGTCCTCCTTAATCTCATCCCTGAGTCTCTTATGATTCTCCTCTATCTTGTCTTCTAATTTCTGCAGACGTGTTTCCACAGCTGCGATTCTGGCATGTGTTGGACCATGTACAGCATCTGCATATGCTCGGAGCTTCTTTGCCATATCGAGCACGGTCTCATCCCTCTCATCCCTCTTCATTATTGCCAAAGCAGAAGCGTATTCATGTGGCCCAAGTCGCACAAGTTTTCGCCACATCACAGATGTACATGGTACCAAGTCTGGATTCCTAGTTGTTATGTCATCTGAGAAGATAATCTCTGCCACTGCCATTTCTCTCAGGCGTTGGATCCCTTGCTCTATAGTCTTCCACTGCGTCTGCTGCATATAGAGATCGTCTGCACACAGGTATCTTTGTGCTACACTGTCCAGGACCCGTGCCCAGAGGCTGTGAGGGTTAGTCCCCCTCATCATTCCTTGATCGATGACAGGATCATGTGACAGGGATCCCAAATGCCTCGCTTCAGTGCCGTCCAGAATTGTAGCCTCGCCTGCAGCATCCCAAAGACGGACCAACCAACTAATTATAGACTCATCAGGTCGTCGAGTGTAATCCTTTCTTAGACCACGGAGGTCCTTTAGGGAAAAGGACTCAATATTGGCCTCTGATCTTGTACCAGTTGCTTTGACTCCTGGTTTTATGTCAGGGGGCGCTGAGGGTCCTTCTCCTGCATCCTCATCATCATCATCATCCACTGGTCGATTGGTCTTGTCTGTGGATTTCCCACTTCTCGTGCTAGTAGCAACAGCCATTGGTTGAGGCTTACTGTCTGGTTTAGCTGCTGGCCTTGAGCCTGGGATGTTGGCTGCAGCCTGAGTGACTGGGATAGTGGCTGATTTATCTCCCTGTCCCCTTTCCTCTGCCTGCTGCCCTACAGTATCTAGCAGAGTGCGATAAGCATATGCCAGGGACCAGCTCACTGCAATGATCTTTTCCTCCTTGGAGTTATCATGGCATTTCTCTTTAAGGTATTTTGCCATCTCATCTGGGTTCTGAATTTGTTCAGGGGGAAAGTCCCAGACTATAGGATCTGAAAATTCCTTCAAGATTTGGCCTATATGTTCCCATTTCCCACACCACTCAGGATTCCTCACACTTTGCTCTAATCCTAAATCAGGAGTCCCATCAGCCCCTCTAGAAATCTCAGCTCTTATCCTATAGAAGCTGCATACTGTATAAAGCAAGGTTACTAGATTGAACAGCAGAAAGATGGTCTCTTTAGCAGTCAAGGGAAACTGAACATACTCTAATAGGAATGTAAAAAATTCAGGGGAGACGAAGGAAAACAAAGGCTGAAAAGCCTCATCCCCTGCTTCTCCTCTAACAAACTGGGCACATAACCATAACCATGAACCATACATTCCTGGAACAGACTCCAGCATCTTTATAAACCTCCTACAAGCCATTACAACTAAGCCCAGCCCAATGGATATTCTGGTCATTGCCCCCCTGCTGCAGAAACTGCGTACTAGGGAAAACACCGGAGCTATTTCTGGGTGAGAAAATAAACCCAAGGACCATAGAGGTATTAAGACCTCAAAAAACCCTAAAGAGCAAAAATACATGCAAGCCTCCACCCCCAGAGACATTATAAATTCAAACAACATTATTAGAACGAAGTTTTTTCCACTTTCTCGAGCCCACAAAGTTGGGCGCCAAAAATTTGTCCTAGTTTAGGGCAAATTTAAAAAAAAACAAACAAACCAACCCCCCAAGACTCCTCCCCCACCACTGGGTTCGGGAAAGGACTTCCTCAGAGGAATAAAAGTGGAAAAAACCTGTTTATTAATTAAACAAAACACTCCCAACACGAGAGAGGTAAATTAACAACCCCTGATGACAAACAAAAACTTTTTCACCGGTGTAGGAGGGTGACAAGCTCAGGAAAGTCTCTCCTGTAGGTAGCGTTAGTCTCCGGGAAGGATGACTGCTGCAGGTCTCAGCTTTGCAGGGTTCCCGGTGTCCCTCGGTGATCCAAGTCTGGTCCAAACAGGTTTAAAGAGTGTACAGAAAGGAAAAGGGAAAAGAACAAAGAACAGTCCACAGAAAGAGATTGGATTGCCTAACTAATAAGCAAAAACAAACTAAAGCTAGCAGAAGCAAGCGGCATGCGGCGGCAGCAAAGCAGCAAAGCAGCAAAAGCCGAGCCAGCAGAGCTAGCGTCCCAAGCACAGACACGGGGGAGGGGAGCCAACTGATAAGTAGACTAAACAAACTTTTGCTTAAACAGGACACACGATTGGGGATACAGGCCACCATAACGTCACCCCAGGACAATTGGCCATGCCAAGATTGTCCTTGGTTGTGGCTTGGGTTTATTCCTGCTTTCTTTCCTGCAGACACACCCCAACCAAACACTGCAACACCTGCCTCAAAAACATTCTCATTTTGACTGTCCCTGAAAATTCAGAACCATACTCAGAGTGTTTCCCTGCTCCCAGGGACAGGCTCCAAGGCTGGGCTCTCACTTGCATGGAATGAAGGAGAGCTGCTGCACTGGCCAGTGGCTCCGGGGGTTT
This sequence comes from Catharus ustulatus, assembly GCF_009819885.2. Lineage (NCBI taxonomy): Eukaryota > Metazoa > Chordata > Aves > Passeriformes > Turdidae > Catharus > Catharus ustulatus. Next base: position 225,520 of record NW_024879539.1, read on the forward strand.
GTGGTCAGTGCTCTGAGTGCAGCTTTTGTGCACACTCTGCCTCCCTGAGCTGAGCAGCATTCCTGGGCATGGACACCCCTGCTGCAGCCAACATCATCCCAGCACAGCTACAGCAATGAGACTGCAGCAAGTCCTGGCTGAAGGAGTCTCCAGGCTGTTGCAGCCCTTCACCTGCACTGGAATCATCTTGTGCTGCCATGGGGGAGCAGGGTGGGTGTCGGGCTCTTTGCAGATGAGGGTCTCCTCAAGGTGCTGCTGCTGCTGCTGGCTGGGCCTGATTCAGCTGCTGGTGCCTTCCCCCACAGCTGTATCAGGAGCCTGCCTGGAAAAATGACATTGCCAGTGCAAGTGACAGCCACATATCCATGCCATGGCCCAGCCCACAGGGCGTCCTGCCTACCAAACTGCTCCAGTCAGGTCATGTTAGACAACAGAAAAATACATTGAAACAGTACATTTTCCACATTCTGCCAAAATCCCGGCCATACAGCCCACATGGTGGGGGCAGACTGCTGTCAGCAGAATGGGGGAAGCCTCAGCAGCTGCTCTCCCCATGGCTGGATGGCCATGGCAGCAGAGACAAGTCTCTCACCGTGCCCACTGCTGTGGCACCTGGTGCTCTGGAGTTGTTCCCACTGAACTCAGGCTGCTGCTACAGCAGCAACATCACTTCACACATTTGATAACAAAGACTTGGAATGGCATAAAGGACTTCCCCCAAGAGGTGTTAAAAAAGAAGAGGAGGGGGCTGTGGAGTTAGAATACTTCACTCCGTTCTAATACAAGAGTACCTGGATTTAAGCAGCAACATTGGGCTAATCTTACTGGGGACTGACTTGAAATCCTTGTCTCTAGCAATTTCCACCAGTCAGCAAGATTTTTTCAGGAGAAAGAAGTAAATAAGAATTCACAACATATCCATGAGCAAGTCTGAGCCAGAACTCAAAGGACAAGACAAATACTCCCAAATCTGCCACCCATGGGTAAAGGGAGCAGAAAACTGGATGAAAAAAGTGCCATTGCTGCTAAGTTGCTTGCATTTATCCCATGGTCCAACCTTTCTGTACAAAAGCACTTCAATTCAAACACACACATTAAGGACAAGGAATAAAAGTGTCTCAAGAGCATTAAAAGCCTGATTCCCTTTCTTTTCAAGGAAAGATCCTAGAAACACAATTCCTTAAAAACACAAATGCAGGTCTGTTTGGGACTGCATCCTTCAAAACAAGGAATGGAGGTTGAAAATTGCAGACCTGTTTCCATTGGAAAACACCTTTAACAGCAGAGAATCCCCCCAATGACCTGAGATCGCTGACACTGCCAAGGCACCACTAAAGCACATCCCAGGACAGGATGCTATTGGCCTTCTTGGACACCTGGGCACTCACTGGCTCACGTTCAGCCACTGCCAACCAGCACCCCCAGCTCCTTGTTTGCTGCGTGGCTTTCCAGCCACTCTGCCCCCAGCCTGTAACCTCCCATGGGGATGTTGTGGCCCAAGTGCAGGACGGGGCACTTCACCTTCTTCAGCCTCATACAAGGGGCCTCAGCCCATGATCCAGCCTGTCCAGATCTCTCTGCAGAGACTTCCTACCTCCCAGCAGATCAACACTGCCCCCAGCTTGGTGTCCCCTGTAAACAGGCTGAGGTGCCCTTGATCCCCTCCTGCACATCATTGATAAAGATATGGAACACGACTGGCCCAGTGCTGAGCCCTGGGGAACACCACTTGTGACCAGCTGCCAGCTGGATTTAATTCCATTGAGTTCCACCACTCCCTGGGCCTGCCCAGCCTGACAGCTTTTCCCCAAGGAAGAGTGCATGAAGTACTTCAGTATTTTCCTCATCCTTTGTTCTGTGTTTATCCCCACATCTGATAAAAGTCAGAGATTCTCTTTAACCCTGCTTTTGTTGCTGATGTATTTATACAAATATTTTTACTCTCTTTTGCAAGTTTCTAGCAAGAAATTCCTTACTGTGAGGCTGCTGAGGAACTGGGAACAGGTTACCCAGAGAAGCTGTGGATGCCCCAAGCCTGGAAGTGTTCAAGGCCAGGCTGGATTGGACCCTGAGCAACCTGCTCTAGTGGAAGGTGTCCCTGCCCACAGCCAGGGCTTTGGAAGGAGGCAATCTTTCAGGTCCTTTCCAATCTAAATCATTCTGGGATTCTAGGATTTCACTGCACTAGCCAGATTAAACTTGGTCTTTGTCCCTTCTCATTTGTTCCCTGCATAACCTCACAACAGCCTTAGAGTCCTCCTGCACTGCCTGCCCCTTTCCCCAAAGATGATAAACTCTCCCGTTCCCCTGATTCCAGCCAGAGCTCTCTGTGGGACCCATTGGGAGTGGCACCAGTACAGAAAGCAGGGAGTCAGGTATATCTGCCTAGGCCTCATTTCAAAGGAATAATACCCAGGAAATATGTCACAGGAAATTCTTGGCTGGGTAAGATCACCCACTAAATGAAGAGGACCATGCCCCACCTTCTAAGGTATTAAAAATCGTCCAGTGAAAGTTAAACACCAGAAATTAGTGTATAAAGACAGCTGCCTCTGCCATTGGCTTTCCTCTAACACAAAGCCAGCTTCCACATGCCTCTGGTTTTTCCCTCTCCCAAGCAGTTCTACCTCCAAACTAGCCTGCTATACAGCATCACCAGGAAGGGCATCACTTATGGCACCTCCCTTCATGGTGCCCAAAGGCTTCATTGCCTAAATTCAGCACACAGAACCCAATGGAGGCCAGCCAAGTGATATGAAAACCACCAACACTAAAGCTATGTAGAACCATCCCTGTTTCACTTGCAGAGAAACCACTGCAGCTGGAATGACTGGAATGACTCCAGCCCTGGGTGTGCAGGATTCACCTTCTGCCTTGGAGTGCTGCTTGGAGCATGGGAAATGAGCTGGGGCTGATCTTGGCACAGGGGAGGCCAGTGGCAGTCATTCACTGCTGTCTTGGTTTAGTTTACATTTGCCAATTTAATATACTCCATTTCTCTTTGAGATAGGATTTAGGAGCAAAAACAAGGCAGGACTAAAACTTCAAAGGGTATCAAGATGAAATTTATTAATAACACAGAGGGAAAGAAAGAAAGAAATTTGGAATAAGATTTTAGATCACTCTCTCCTTTCCCTACCTCCCACATTTTTTAACAACAGCATAGAGTGACACTTCAGTAGTCTTTTACTTCAAGAATCATTTCAGTACACTTCAGAGAGAGAAGTTCCTTCTTGTTTTGCCTAGAGGGATTTTTCCAAGAAAAAAACTGACAGCTGTGTAAAAGAAGGGACGGGGTCTTCATGATTTGCAATGAGCCATGAAGCCATTTATTGATCCACAAAGCAAAGTTTATATACTTTTTCTATTGTTACTAAAAATAGCGCACCAATAACATTCGTGTGACTAAGGTATATTGCTTACATGTAACTAGACAACAGTGCTCAATCTAGGCCTTATCTAAGCTAGCCACATGGATAAAATATTTCCCGTAAATCCCCTAGAAACTGCAGGCTAAGCACTCTGCACCAAGCACCTTCTTGTCTTTTGCATTCCTTCCCCAAAATCCCGCTTTCTTCTGCCAAGGCTTGGGCCTACTCACTCCTGCCAAGGCTTGCGGCCTACTACGGCTAACAGATCCACATCGGTAGTGACAAGCTGAGCAGTACTAGCAGTTCTGCTCTCTAGTTGTATTCCCACATCTCCCCCTTTCTGTTCTACCAGCAAGATTTTCTTTGTTGACTTATCAATCAGTTTTTGCACACATTGCAAGATACAGGGCAAACATATTACTAAAAGCAGTAGCATAGCTAATACATAAAATCCAGTTTTTACTAAGTGCTTAAGCCAGCCACTAAGTCCCCACCCTCCGAGTATGTTGCCAAGCCAGTCATTACCATCTACAACTCTTAGTTTGTTAACACTGTCTCGGAGAGCTTGTATGCTAGCAAGAATGGACAGAGAGTTATCAGAAAGATTCATGCAGCACATACCTTCAAAATCTTCACAGCCATGCCCATGCGCTAATATAAGAACTAGCCTTAGGAGTCAAATACGGCTCCCAGAAATATTGATGCGGAAGCCAGCCATGGTTTTGCCCACACACAAATTTCAAGACAGCACAACTGCCAAAGGAAGACTGCAAAGGATCACACTTAGGACAATGACCACGGCGACAGCTGGCAACACAGTACCACTGTATGTGGCACTTACGACACCTGCACAAAACCCACACCTGATGCCAGCTTTCCTTACAAATAAAACAAGATATAGGGTTACATTCAAGTCCAAGTTCCTGCTCTAGCTGTTCCAGTTGTCGTTCTCGACGAGTTATCTGTATCTTAATGATGTCTTCAACTGTGTCTGGAGTCAGATGACGACGGAATTCAAAGAGAAGTGTGAAGTTGATGAGTCCTCTCATATCAAGGAGAAGCTGATCCAGACGATGGTCCGGCGGGATCTGGGACTGGAGCCGAGGATGGCTGGGTTGGGATCTCCGGTGAGATGCCAGGGCTACAGTGGTCCTCTTTCTGAGGAAGTTCCAAGGATTCTCGGAATGGTCTCACGTTCTTGGCCAGGACCCACCTCGGGCCGTTCTCTGTGGAAACACAAGCATACCCTTTTCCCCAGGTGACAAGGGGATAGGGTCCCCTGATCTTACCTGTTTCTGGGTCCTTTATAAGGACTGGAGCCTTCTCTTTGACCTCTAACTGAGGATTGTTGCCAAAATGCCTAACAATTGGAGGATTAGGATCCATTAAAGAACAATTTAAAAAGTTAAAGACATACAATGCTTTCTGCAATCTTTCAGCTGGGGTGGCATTCCCCATTCCCCCTTTCTGTTGTAACAAAAGATGCTTAAGTGAACCGTGAGCTCTTTCAATGATAGCTTGGTCTGTGGGGGAATGAGGAATCCCTGTTTTGTGTGACACTCCCCAGAGAGCAAGGAAACTTGCAACTCTTTGAGAAACATATGCAGGGCTGTTATCAGTTTTAATTTCAGAGGGAATCCCCAAGACTGCAAATGCATTTGCAAAGTGGCGACATACATCTTTTGCAGATTCTCCGGTGTGGCAGGATGCAAACAAGGCACCCGAAAATGTGTCAATGGAAGAATGAATATATTTAAGTCGGTCGAATTCAGGAAAATGAGTAACATCTGTTTGCCAAATTTGAAGGCTTTGGAGACCTCTAGGGTTAACACCTCCTGCAAGGGAGGGAAATGAATGTCTTTGACAGTCTGGGCACACAGCCACAATACTGGAGGCTTGGCGAGTGCTCAAATCAAAGGTGCGTGCAAGTGCAGCAGCGTTTTGGTGGAAAAATGAATGACTGAGTTTTGCTTGAGCAAAGCGGTCTGGTAATACAGGCTGAGTTGTTTGAACTGGCATAGTAAGTAAATCTGCTGGCCGATTCCCTTCTGTAATAAAACCAGGTAACATTGTGTGAGAATGAACATGCATTACAAAATATGGATGTTGTCTAGTATCTAAAAGAAAAACAAGTTGTTGCAAGCATTGAAACAATTCTGCATTAGGTACTTCCTTGAGTACAGCAGCTTCAGCTCACTCCACAATTCCTGCAACATAAGCAGAGTCAGTTACTAAATTGAAAGGGGTAGGAAATTTTTGAAAGGCCTGCACAACAGCTGCTAATTCAGCTATTTGGGGAGAACCTGAAACAGTAGTAACATCTGAGTTCCATCGCTTGAGGTCACCATCCCACCAAAGTAGCACTGATTTGTGGGTGCGGCCAGATCCGTCTGTGAAGACAGTTAAAGCTTGCAATGGAACCTCGCTCCTTTTGGGCTGCATCAGGAGTTTGAAGCTTGCTGTCACGAGCTTGTGCTTCGGTGGATGTGAAGAAAGCTGTCCGGAAAAATTTGCGAGAGCCATTTGAAACTTATCCGACTGCTGCAGTAGCCACTGCAAATAAACATTAGTAACAGGTAGACAGATTAGATTGAAATCCACACCTGCAAGTGTGGTGAGCCTGTCTCGAGCTTTAATGATAGGTAATGCCATCATTTCATGTTGGGTACTGATTGTTTTGGACATTTGATGTGACAAAAAAATCCACTCAATAATCAACAGTGGGTCTGGCGCTTTAGGATCCCATTGAAAAATTAAAGCATGTGGTTGCTTAGCTGGATTTAGAATGATTAAAGAGAAAGGCAGCTCAGGGGCCCATCGGGCAGCTTGCCTGCTTGAGATAGCATCAGCTACTTTTTGCAGCACCTGGCAAGCCTCTGGAGTGAGCTGACGAGGGGACTGGAGATTTGAATCTGCCTTTAACAGATTAAACAAAGGGCTTAGGTCTGCGTTTGAAATCCCCAATAGGCAATGAACCCAATTAATTGTCCCCAAAAGTTTTTGAACATCATGCAAAGTGTGAATGTTTGTGTGAATTTGCAAAGGCTGAGGAGAAATAGATTGGGTCCTAATGCGCCAGCCAAGGTATTTCCAAGGAGGTAGTTGTTGTATTTTTTCTGAGGTAAGACTAAGTCCTGCCTGCGTTACAGCAGCAATGACAAGGGCTAGGGTTTCCTCCATCACCTCCTGTTTTTCTGCTGCAATTACAATGTCATCCATGTAGTGATACAACAAAGCAGCAGGCATTTTTTGGCGAACAGGACTGAGGACTTTTGCAATGAACCACTGGCAAATAGTAGGGCTGGTTTTCATTCCTTGTGGAAGCACAAACCAGTGGTATCACTGCAAGGGAGCTTGCATGTTAGTGCTAGGTACAGAAAAAGTAAACTTAGGAGCATCATCAGTGTGCAGAGGAATATCAAAAAAGCAATCTTTTAAATCGATGACTGTTAAATGCCAATTTCGAGGGATCACGGTGGGGGAGGGAAGGCCGGGCTGTAAAGCCCCCATTTGCTCCATCACAGAATTTATTTTACGGAGGTCCTGGAGCAAACACCACTTGCCAGATTGTTTTTTAATTACAAACACAGGGGAATTCCAGGGTCTGGTGGACGAGACTATATGTCCCTTTTGAAGTTGTTCTTAGACAAGGTCAGTGAGTGCGCACAATTTAACTAATGGCAGGGGTCATCGATCCACCCAGATGGGTGTTGTGGTTTTCCAGGTTAGTTTCAGGGTGTTGTGCACCTCAATGGCCCCAACTAAAAGTCAGACTGAATTTTGAAACCCCATTGAGAAAGTACATCATGTCCCCATAACACCATAGGTACAGACAAAACAAATGGCTTAACAGAAGCAATAAGACCTTCTGGTCCTGTGATTTGAATGAGATTTTGGCTTTGAAAGCTTTTGCTGACCCCCCCCCTATTCCGGTGAAGGCATGGGGTACTTCAGTGAGGGGCCAATTAGAAGGCCATTTATCTTGAGAAATGACAGTTACATCAGCCCCGGTATCTATGACACCAGTGATTGTTATTTTTTGTCCCTGTAGTGACAGGGTGCATTTGCAAGTGGGGCACTTATCAGAAATTGTCTGTACCCATAATATTTGTGAAGTTCCCGTAGGATCAGACTCTCCCTCCACCTCCCCTTTTTGTTCCCCAGCAGCAAGCACTGAATCATGTGAGAAAGGGATTAACTGTGCAATGCAGGTTCCCTTAGGGATACTACAGGGGGGAAAGGGTGTAAATGTCATGATTTTTATTTCTCCAGTATAGTTAGAGTCTATTACTTCAGGGAGAACAAAAGGTCTTGCAGGGTTTCTTGAAGCTTTCCCTATCAGCAAAACGCCTTCTCGCGGTCCAGGTGATATGAAGATTCCTGTAGGGAGTAAATTAATAGAAGAATCAAGTAACATTACTGTGACTGATGAGGTCAAGTCCATTCTGGCACTACTTGTGGTTGCTGGTCGAAGACTTGAGGAGACGCTACGTGGGACACCTGCAGTGGTGGCACTTGCGATGGCATCTGTGGAGGTGGCCGGAGTTTTTGTGTTGGAGTGCGGCAGCGCCGTCCCACGCTGTGGGACCAGTTTCCCTGGATCAGAAGACCTTCAGAATCATACTTAGAACGACATTTGTTAGCAAAGTGCCATCCCTTTCGACATCGTGGACAGAAAGTTGCTGCTTTTTTCAGAGCCAAGCAGTCTTTCTTAAAGTGGCCAGGCTTGCCACGCCCATAACAGACTTCTGCAGACTCAGAGGGACCTCTTATGGCAGCAAGAGCTTTGGCCATAGTTTCGTACTGGTGTTCTAAAGTCCCAATACGATTACATGCCTCAATCATTTCTGTTAAAGTTCGGTTTTGATTTGGCAAAGACTTAAGGAGTTTTTTGCAGTCTGTGTTAGCATTTTCAACAGCAAGTTTCAAAAGTAAGATTTCACGATCTTCTGCATTTTCAATTTGGCGTTCGAGTGCTTGCTTAAGGTGGTCCACAAAATGCATGTACGACTCTTGTGCCTCCTGAGTGATGGAGGTAAAAGCTTTTTGGGGTCTTTTAGTATCAGGGATCTTAAAGAACGCCTGCTGAGCTGCCTCCCGGGTTTCATCTAAGGCTTCCCTCAGGCAGTCTCAGGCTTGGGCAGCAGGATTGGTATGTGGCCCCATGCCCATGAGCTGTCTGATTGTGAGGTTTGCCAGAGCCATATTAGCATGACCCACATAAGTAACAAGCAAATTCTGCACACCTCTCTCCCACTCTTTCTCCCATAAAGCAAATTGGACAGGTGTTAGCAGCAACCGAGCAAGCATCCTTAAATCATGTGGGGTCATTGTGTGGGCAGCAAGCACAGATTCCAGAATGCTCATAAAAAATGGAGAGCCAATGCCATGATCAGTAATTGACCATCGGAGCTCTTTAATTCCTTGGAAAGAAAGCGGCTCTCATTGGGCTGTCCGTTTTCGTGTTCCCGAATAAACAACCAGAGCAACAATATTTTCAGCAGTGTCCAGATCCCCCTGTATTAATGCTTGTTGTTTCAAACGAACCCAGTTTTCATGAGGGTTGGGGGAAATAAATGTGGCTCGTA